>NC_087271.1:900000-1110000 GCF_015220805.1 Pogoniulus pusillus
GTCCCTGGGGGTGCTCAAAAGCCACCTACACAGACCTGGCACCCCGGGAAGTGCTGCAGCAGTCCTGGTGGCACCGGGTGGGCAGCAGGACCTGAGAGTCTTAGAGGTCTTGTCCAGCCTTACTGAGCCTGTAGATGCAGTTATCACACATCTAGAGGGCACAGATCCATGCTCCTGGTTTGTAGCCTCCCATGCCTGTTGTTTTTGTTCTTGCAGCCTCTCATGCCTGTTCTTTTTGTTCTGGTAGCCTCCATGCCTGTTCTTTTTGTTCTTGCAGCCTCTCAGGGCTGTTCTTGCAGCCTCTCATGCCTGTTCTTTTCAACCCCCAGGAAGGAGACCTCCCCATCTCTCTGCTATCTCCTGATGTGATGCAATGGCTGTGACTCCCTCTCAGCCCCATCTTTTTGATGTCCCCCTCTCACCTGCTGCCCTGGCTTCTCCCCACACTCTTTTTCCTTGCAGCAGCTCTTTGCTGGGCAGCACAGGCAGTGTGGCAGGTTGGTTGGAGCAAGCATCAGTTCTGTTTTAGCTCCATTTTTTACTGCACCACAACCCCTTTCCCTTCCCTGTGTTCTGGCTGTTTGTGGCTGGAAAATATCTGAGGCTTTTTGCCCTGTTAAAAAGTCTGGCTGGATTAATTCTGACAGTTCTCATTTTGCCTCCCCTCTCCCCAGCCTCTGAGATCCTCCCTTTGCTGCTTCTGTGTCCCTTTTGGCACTCTTGGAATGACTCCTACTCCTTTGCCACCTGAAGGTGTCCGTGTAGGATGGTAAGGAGCCTTTCCTCTTTTCCTGGGGAGATACATTGAGAGGCTTTTGGTGTGTGTGTGTTTGCCAAATGAGATGTCAGTCCCCTTCTGGCAGCAGTCACTGAGCCCCTCAGTCCCCCTGAGCTCTACTTGCCTTTGGGTATTGAAACCAGCAGAGTCATCACACAGCCACAGAATGGCTCAGGCTGGAAGGGACCTCAGAGCTCATCTCCTCCAAGCTCCCCACCATGCCCAGGGACACCTCTCAGCTGGACTCAGCTGCTCAAGGCCTCACCCAGCCTGGCCTTCAACACCCCCAGCAAGGAGGCAGCCACAGCCTCCCTGGGCAGCCTGTGCCAGAGTCTCACCACCCTCCTACTGAAGAACTCCTTCCTCAGCTCCAGTCTAACCCTGCTCTGCCTCAGCTTCAAACCATTGCCCCTTGTGCTGTCTCCAGACACCCTGATGAGAAGTCCCTCTGCAGTCTTCCTGTAGGATCCTTTCAGCTCTTGGCAGGCAGCTCTGAGGTCCCCCTGGAGGCTTCTCTTCTCCATGCTGCACACCCCCAGCTCCCTCAACCTGTGCTCACAGCAGAGCTGCTCCAGCCCTTGGCTCATCTTTGTGGCCTCCTCTGGACTCTCTCCAACAGTTCTGTGTCCTTCTTATGCTGGGGACACCAAGGCTGGGTGCAGGGCTGGAGGTGAGGTCTCACTGCAGCATTGTTCTCACAGTAGGACATTGCATGTCTCAGGAGGAACATCAGCTGCAGGCTCCTGCTTGTCCTCTCACCTGGGGAAGAGCAGGCTCAGGGCAGTCCTCACTGCTCTCTACAGCTTCCTGCAGGGAGGCTGTAGCCAGGTGGGGTTGGGCTCTGCTGCCAGGCACCCAGCAACAGAACAAGGGGACACAGTCTGGAGTTGTGCCAGGGGAGGTCTAGGCTGGATGTGAGGAGGAAGTTGTTGGCAGAGAGAGTGATTGGCATTGGAATGGGCTGCCCAGGGAGGTGGTGGAGTTGCCGTAGATGGAGGTGTTGAAGCCAAGCCTGGCTGGAGCACTTAGTGCCATGGTCTGATTGGTTGGGCAGGGCTGGGTGCTAGGTTGGGCTGGCTGAGCTTGGAGCTGCTTGATTCTGTGATTCTATGATTAGATTCTCCTGCTTGCTGGGCAGGCAGGAAAGACAGGAATGTCAAAACTTCATTCTTTCGATTTGCCTTTCCCTCAAAAATGCTGCTCTCCCTTCAATCCCTTCTCTGCTGTCCAGCCCAAGCCAACTTCTTTATAACTCCTTTCCCCTCACCCCCCTCTTCCTCCCCCTCTGGTTCGCATTACCGCAGCATCTGTCCCTGCCGGCTCGGCGTTCCGAGTAGCCTCCTCGAACACAGACAACAGCCTGCTCTCTAAATCACTTCAGTGATAATCAAACTGAGCAGGGGGATTTAGAGCCTGGGAAGCTTGGGCACAGTCTTTATTTTACTAGGATTTCTTGGGCACACGAGTGACCAAGTTATGGGGCACTGAGTGCCATGGTCTGATTGCTTGGCTAGGGTTGGGGGTAGGTTGGGCTGGATGAGCCTGGAGGTCTCCTCCAACCTGCTTGATTCTGTGATTCCATGACCCATCCTGCTGACGACCCACATGAGATGCTCCTTATGAGAAAAGGACTCTGCAGTTCCTTTTCCCTGCCTGCTTATCCACTTCTGCTGTAATCTGGAGTATTGGTGGGGTGCTGAAATCACAGCTCCTGCTGCTGGAGGTGGACTAATGCTATAAGCTCCCCAGAGAGAAAGGAGCTTTCATCCAAGTGGCAACCAGACAGCCCCTGATAAGAGTCATGGAATGGTTTAGGTTGGGAGGGACCTCAAAGCTCAGCCAGTTCCAACCCCCTGCCATAGGCAGGGACACCTCCCACTAGAACAGGTTGCTCAAGGACTCATTCAGCCTGGTCCTGAACACCTCCAGGGAGGTTGTGGACAACTTCCCTGGGCAACCTGTGCCAGTGTCTCACCACCCTCACTCCAAAGTACCCTTTCCTAACATTCAGTCTCAATCTCCCCTCTGCCACTTCAAACCCATTCCTCCTCCTCCTCCTCTCATTCCCAGACCTGTCCATAGTCCCTCCCCAACACTCCTGTAGCCCCCTTCGTATTCTGCAAGGCCACTCCAAGGTCTCCTCCAAGCCTTCTCTTCTCCAGCCTGCACAGCCCCAACTCTCTCAGCCTGTGCTCACAGCAGAGCTGCTGCAGCCCTCTCAGCATCTTGGTGGCCTCCTCTGCACTGCCTCCAACACTTCCATGTCCTGCCTGTGCTGGGGGCTCCAGAGCTGCACCCAGGACTGCAGGTGGGGTCTGGAGAACAACAACCCCCTCGGTGCCACAGCCTACTCAAAACTAATAACGAGTTAAGTAATAACAGCAGCAGCTGGTGGAAAGTGAGAGAATACCAGGAAATAGCTCCTCAGGCACCCTCTGGTTGGCTTGTGGACCTGGTTGCTGCAGGAGATGGTTGTGCTGACTGCTGTTGAGTAAGGGCCATGGCGTTGGTACAAGAAAAACTGCTGCTTATCTGCAGAGGAAATCTCCGAGGCAGCTTTCTGGAAGAGCTCGTCCGTAGCAGCAAGGTGGGAGGAGAATGACTCCATGCCTCGCTGTGCAGGCAGGGTGACTGCTCACCACGGCTAGGAAACCCTGACAAGGATCATGGGAAGCCTGGCTGGCCTGAAATAGATAACTTGGGAATAGCTGTTCCTGGAATCAGGAGGCTTAATCTGCCATGCTTCCTCCTGTCCCCGCTCGCCTGCCCCGCGCTAAGGGCCAGCCGGAGGCACACGGGCTTGTGTGCCCTCCCTTGCAGAGCCACTTGCCAGCTCTGCCTGCCTCCCCTCTCCTTCTGCAGAGAAATGCTTTCCCAGCCCGCTTTGGGAGCTGAGCTACTGCCTGTGCAGCCAGCTCCGTGGAGAAGGAAAGCAGTTTGTGAGCTCACCAGGGCAGGCAGCTTGTCCCCAGGCTGAGGTTTCCACCTTGACACTGACAGATTCTGCCCCGGGCAGCACTAATTAGGTGTAAGATTGTGTGAGCGTCTGAGCAAATTTATGCAGTCCTCCTCTGTCTGTCTTGACACCAGCAAGGTTTCCTCCAGAGCCTGCACATTCATTTTGACAGTAAATTCCCTTTATGGCTTTGTAAGTTTATCCTTTCAACAAACTTGGCCTGAGCTTTTGCCACTGGTGCCCATAATTAGACCAGCTGGAGAGGCTGGGATTTTCTGGTCGTTTTCTTTCCAGAACACAGGCTGGAAATGACACAAGGAGCTAAAAACATGCCCAAGGCTCTTATCGTGGTGATCAGCTCTAGCTCACAGCGCTGCACAGGAAGGGCTGTGGGTGCCAGGGCGGGCAGGAGGTGTGAGTCAGCCCTTCTTACTCCATCGGCGCACCAGGGGCATCACAGCACAGCTCATAAGAGAGAGAAGCTCTGAACCATCAGGGGTTATCGCTGGGATGTTGTAACAGAGGTGGCCTGAGGTTCACTTCTCATTTCTGAGGGGTTTGCAGTTTTCTCCTGGAGCTACCAAGAGGCAAGGAGGAGCTCTCCCTCCCGACAGCCACAGCCCTTCGCCACCCAAAGGCATCCACATGCTGCTTCGGACACCTCAAGGGCAAAGGGCTTGCCAAACAGTTGTGTCCTGACACTTCACTCCTGGCTGAAAATTGACATCCACACATGACTTCACAGCACCTCAGCTGTGTCTGGTACTCATTATATTGGCTCAGGAGCTGAGCTAGGTTGGGGGGTGGTATTTGCAGCCAGGAATCCATACGTAGCTCGTGTGCGTGTGTGTGTGCTCAAGCTGTCTCGCTGGAGATCTGCCATCAGCTGGGGAGGCCATGTGGGTCTGATGGCCAGGGGGACAAATGGGTCTGAGAACATCAGTAAAAGCTCTAGAGAGAAGCCAAAGAACCCTCCCAGAAGATGGGAGTCTGCTGCAAACCCTACCTTTGTGTGGCGTTTGGGGCAATTTTGAGAAGCTCAGCCCCAGTGAAAGGGAAAAAGAATCCTACTTTGCTGGGTGCAAAAAAGCATTTTGTGCTTTTCCTGTCTTCTGAAGACAAAGTGCATTCAAGGCAGCACTGGAGGCAGCAGAAAGCCTACTGCTTCTGTTCACCAGGCTGTTTCCTTCTGATTGCAGGAGAGGAGGCTCAGGGCAGAGCTCATTGCTGTCTGCAGCTGCCTGCAGGGAGGCTGTAGCCAGGTGGGGTTGGGCTCTGCTGCCAGGCAGCCAGCACCAGAACAAGGGGACACAGTCTGGAGTTGTGCCAGGGCAGGTCTAGGCTGGATGTTAGGAAGTTGTTGTCAGAGAGAGTGATTGGCATTGGAATGGGCTGCCCAGGGAGGTGGTGGAGTGGCTGTGCCTGGAGGTGTTGCAGCCAAGGCTGGCTGGGGCACTTAGTGCCATGGTCTGGTTGGTTGGGCAGGGCTGGGTGCTAGGTTGGGCTGGGTGAGCTTGGAGCTCTCTTCCACCCTGCTTGATTCTATGATTCTGTGACTGGTCCATCACATTAGTGCTCTTGTGAGCTCTCATGGTGCTTGCAAACCTACCTACCTACCTACCTACCTACCTACCTACCTACCTACCTACCTACCTACCTACCTACCTATCTACTTACCTATCTACCTACCTACTTGCATACTTTACTGCCTGCCTACCTACCTACTGTCTGTCTACCTCTCTACCCCCCTTCCTCCCTATCTACCTACCTACCTACTTGCATACCTATCTACCTACCTGCCCACCTATCTCCCTATCTCCCTACCTACCTGCTTGCACACCTATCTACCTACCTGCCTACCTATCTACCTACTTGCACACCTACCTACCTGCCTACCTACCTAATTGCACACCTATCTACCTACCTGCCTACCTACCTACTTCCAGACCTATCTACCAACCTACTTGCATAACTCTACCTCCCTCCCTCCCTATCTATCTACATCCCTACTTCCCTATCAATCTCCCTGTCTTCCCCCCACCTCTCTCTCTCTATCTCCCTATCTACTTCCCTATCTACCTCCCTGCCTCCCTCCCTGTCTATCTCCCTGCCTCTCTCCCTCTCTCTCTCTATGCCTGTATCTACTTCCCTATCTACTCCCCTGCCTCACTCCCTCTCTCTCTCTCTCTCTCCCTCCCTCCCTATCTCCCTGTCTACTTCCCTCCCTATCTCTCTGTCTATCTCCCTCCCTGTCTGTCTGTCTCCCTCCCTCCCTCCCTCCCTATCTGTCTACCTACTGGACAGGCTAATAGAGTTCGGGTGTCCAGCCTGGAGAAGAGGCTCCATGTGAAGACTTGAAGGGGAGCCTGCAGGAGAGCTGGGACTGTTTATAAAGGCCTGTGGTGATGGGGAGAGGGGAAATGGCTTTAAACTAGAGCAGGGTAGATTTAAATTAGACAACAGGAAGAAGTTCTTCACTATGAGAGTGGTGAGACACTGGAATGGGTTGTCAGAGAAGGGACAGCCACCTCGCCCCTGGAAATCCTTGTGAGCAGGCTGGATGAAGTCTTGAGCAACCTGGCCTGAGAAGAGGGGTCCCTGTCTATAGCAGGGGGGCTTAGACCTGGAAAATCATTAATGTTCCCTCCAAACTCAAGCTATGCCATGGCTTTGTGTATGTGCAGAAACAGCTTTAAACCCTCAGGATCCTAATGGGGCTTCATTCAAAGCTGGCATGAGCTGAGGGGTAAGGTTTTGGAGAGAGGTTCTTCCTTCCAGCATAGAATCAGAGAATGGTTTAGGTTGGAAGGGACCTCAAAGCTCAGCCAGCTCCAACTCACACCCCTACTAGAACAGGTCACTCAAGGCCTCATCCAGACTGGTGCTGAACACCTACAGGGAGGTTGTGGAGCACAGAAGCACCCAACGTGATCTTTGATCACGTTGGGTGCTTCTGTGCTCCACAACCTCCCTGGGAAACCTGTGTCAGGGTCTCACCACCCTCAACCTGTGCCAGTGTCTCACCACCCTCAACCTGTGCCAGTGTCTCACCACCCTCACTCCAAACAACCCTTTCCTAACATCCACTTTCAGTCTCCCCTCTGCCACTTCAAACCCATTCCTCCTCATCCTCTCATTACCAGACCTTGTCCATAGTCCCTCCACAGCCCTCCTGGAGCCCCCTTCAGATCCTGCAAGGCCACTCCAAGGTCTCCTCCAAGCCTTCTCTTCTCCAGCCTGCACAGCCCAAACTCTCTCAGCCTGTGCTCACAGCAGAGCTGCTGCAGCCCTCTCAGCATCTTGGTGGCCTCCTCTGCACTGCCTCCAACACTTCATGTCCTGCCTGTGCTGGGGGCTCCAGGAGTGCACATTTTGAACCCATTTTGGAGGAGAGAGACCACAAGACCTGGCAGGGCTGTGTTTTGTGTGTGTGTTTGGAAGGTTATCCACTTAGAGAGAGTTTATCTGCTGGCAGCTCGTTGTGAGAATTCCAGGCAGGGGCTGGCAATCTTTTACACAAGGTGTTTCATTGTGCACTTTCTGAATGGGGACAGGCACTAAAACTCAAGAAACACACACAGAGGGCAGGCTGGAGAAAATTAATTCTCCTCTTTTTCATTTCTGGACTTGTAAGCAATCTTTACCAGTCCTCTTTTCCATTCCAGAGCACAACACCACCCATAAAAAAAGACCAGAGTGTCTGCTCTGTGCAAGGTTTCTCCCTCGTTAACACAGGAGGGGGTGGGGGAAGAAATAAAACAGGGGGAAAAAAAAAAACAGCAACAAAAAAAAGGTTGAATTTATTCCAGCTGGTGGGGGTGGGGAAGATGTGCTTTTGTCTGCTGTACCTGCCTGCTGCTGGAAGCATATGGAAGGACACAAGTGTGAGGCAGCAGTGTACCTGCAAAGCGTTCCTGCTGCTGAGCTGGCTTGCTGCAGGGCTGTGCTGCAGCCTGACCTTCGGCAGTCTCAGCTCTGCCTTGTTTTACAGAGATCTAATTGCTGCTCATTTCCTGCCGGTAAATGGTACAAGGTGTGTGGGGGGGCTCTGCTTTCAATGTCCCGTTTCATCATCAGTCTGACTTCAGAGAGGTGAGGAGCTGCCGCAGGTCGAAGCCCTTGCAGTTGGCGTAGGGCATGTTTAGAGCTGACAATCTGGGTTAAGGAGGTGAAGGATGTAGGGAAAACATTTCCTACCTACAGCTGCTGTGCTCAGGTGGAGCTGAGGATCTTCTGATCTCAGCAGTTTGACTCTGCAGGATAATTGTCTTTTTTTATTTCTAGTCAAAACTCTTACCAGATTCCTCCCCAGCCCAGCAGAGACAGAGACCTGCTGGGGAGAGGCCAGCAGAGAGCCACCAGGGTGCTTGGGGGCCTTGAGCATCTCCCCTGTGGAGAGAGGCTGAGAGCCCTGGGGCTGTTTAGGCTGGAGAGGAGAAGGCTGAGAGGAGATCTGAGCAATGGGTACAGATGTCTGAGGGGTGGGGGTCAGTGGCTGGGGCCAAGCTCTTTCTGGTGCTCAGCAGCAGTAAGCCAAGGAGCAAGAGCTGCAAACTGGAGCAGAGAAGGTTTCAGCTCAACAGGAAGAGAAACTTCTTTGGTGTGAGGGTGCCAGACCCCTGGAGCAGGCTGCCCAGAGAGGCTGTGGCTGTGTTGAAAGCCAGGTTGGATGAGTACTTGAGCAGCTGAATCTAGCTGAGAGGTGTCCCTGGGCATGGTGGGGAGGTTGGTGCAGATGATCTCTGAGGTCCCTTCCAGCCTGAGCCATTCTGGGGTTCAGCCTTTGATTTTTCTAATGATGTTGCCCTTATCTGGGCTAATCCAAGAACATCATCACCCTTTTGAACCATGGCACAGTTCTCCTCACAATGGATTGATCAGCTGTGGGCCTTCCTTACCCATACCCAAGCATCTTCTCTTCTCTTTCTTTGTTTTGGTTCATTAACCATTAGATTTACAGGGGAGCACAACCCAACCCCACTCCACCATCAAAGGAGCACAGCACTTACTGCCAAGTGCCCAATATGCATATTTGAGTTAGACAATTTCTCTCCTTTACTTTGTTGCTTCTCTAATTGTTCTTGTCAGCAGGTGTGGAAAGAGCAACTTAAAAAGAGCAGGAGGCAGTTGGAGTGCCTTCAGGAGGGCATTAAAATGAGTGTTCCTGGGAATGCTTTCTGGGGTGTTTTCCCAGCAGTACACCTCCCAGTGGACAGCTCTGCAGCTCCTTCCCAGGGCCAAAAGGAGCACCAGGTCTTATTCCATGAGAATCCTCAATCATTTAGCCCAGAGACTGCAGGAGTGGGCACTGCTTGGCAAGACATGAATCCATAACAGTGCAGGGTCCTGTACCTGGGGAGGAACAATAAACTGCAGCAGTCCAGGCTGGGAGGTGACTGCTGGAGAGCAACCCTGAGGAGAGGGACCTGGCAGTGCTGGAGGAGAACATCCATGGCACAGCAATGTGCCCTGGGGGCCAAGAGGGCCAAGGGGATCCTGGGGGGCATTAAGAAGAGTGTGTCCTGCAGATCCAGGGAGGTTCTCCTGCCCCTCTACTCTGCCCTGGTGAGACCTCATCTTGAGCACTGCCTTCAGTCTTGGGCTCCCCAGTTTCAGAGGGACAGGGATCTGCTGGAGACAGTGCAGTGGAGGGCTATGAGGATGAGGAGGGGACTGGAGCACTGCCTGGTGAGGAGAGGCTGAGGGCCCTGGGGCTTTTTAGTCTGCAGAAGAGAAGACTGAGAGGGGATTGAATCAATGTCTATAACTATCTGAGGGCTGGGGGTCAGGAGGGGGGGACAGGCTCTGCTCACTGCTCCCTGGGATAGGACAAGGAGCAGTGGATGGAAGCTGCAGCACAGGAGGTTCCAGCTCAGCACAAGGGGGAACTTCTTGACTGGAAGGGTCCCAGAGCCCTGGCACAGGCTGCCCAGAGAGGCTGTGGAGTCTCCTTCTCTGGAGACCTTTCAAACCTGCCTGGATGTGTTCCTGTGTGACCTGCCCTAGGTGTTCCTGCTCCTGGCAGGGGGTTTGGACTGGATGATCTTTTGAGGTGTCTTCCAGCCTCTGATGTTCTGTGACTCTGTGACTAGTTGGGCCCCCAAGGAGCACTTAAATATAACCTTTAAGGTGGATTAGGAAGCCCTGATTCCATCTCACATTTCCTTGGTTTAGACCCTTTGGAAGTGGTAGGTACTGAAGAACTGCAGGAATGGAAGAAAGGAACTTCCAGTGAGCAAAATGCCATCTGAGAGGCTTCTTTCTGCCTTGGTTTCACAAGTTTAAAGAGTGTTGTTGAAGGCTGTGGCAAGGTGGGGATCAAAGAAGAGGAAATGGCCTTGGGCTGAGCCAGGGGAGGTTTATGCTGGACATGAGGAAGGCTTTGGTCACCCAAAGGCTTGTTGAGCCCTGGGACAAGAGGGGGTCCTCATTCCTGGAGGCACCCTAAAGCTGTGGTGCTGAGGGATGTGGTTCAGTGGTGACTTGGCAGCGCAGTGTTGGTGGTTGGATTTAATGGCCTTAGGGGTCTCCTCCAGCCGAAGCAGCTCTGTGATTCTGTGAGCCAGTGACTCTTTGCAGTTGATCCCGAGGCTGATGGGCTCAGGCCCTCCCCAGCACAGTGCTTCTGGGAGCCCAGGGCTCAGCTGCCTCTCACAAAGGTGTGGGTGACCCGCAGGGAGTTTCTCCTGGCCCCCCTGCTTTGGAGTGCAGTGTTTGTTCCCCAGAGTCTTCAGTGTGGGAAGAATACAACCAGATTTTCACGCTGCAGTATGTTCTGCTGGCAAGTGGAGACCAAACTGTGCCACCAACTCACCACCCCTCATTAGAGGGGCAGGGCTGAGACCGGGAAGTGCTGTGCGCCGCCTGCATGAGCTGGAGCCGCTCTGCTGCTCCCCAGCTCCCTGGCACAGGACCCAGTAACGTGGGTCTGCAACCAGTGGTTCCAGACATTAAAGCCTGCAGTTGTGTGAGCCTTTCCACTCTGGATCCAGCTGATGAAAACACACAGATGTGAGGGTGAAAGGTTGTGTGAGATTCAGGATGTCGCCAGCTCCTCTTGAGTAGTCTCCCATGGCTGCTCAGAAGCTCTGTTTAATAATCATAATAATGGTAGCCATATTCATTTATTGCAAATTGAAAAGGGGAGTTGAAGCAGAGGAAAGCAGTGCCAGAACCCTCCAGGAGGACACAAAAAGTCTGGAGGAGCCTCTATTTTTTTCCTTCTCAGCATTGAGCAGCCACCCTGGGGGCCAGCAGGGCTGTGCTCTCCTACCACCCACCTTGTCCTCTCCACATGCATTTACAAGGCACTTGTGGCCAAAGCAAGGCTTGGACCAGCCACCTGTGTCCCCTTCTTCTGTTGCTGGGTGCCTGGCAGCAGAGCCCAACCCCACCTGGCCACAGCCTCCCTTCAGGGAGCTGCAGACAGCAATGAGCTCTGCCCTGAGCCTCCTCTGCTGCAGGCTGCACAACCAAGTGCCAAGCTTGCCCCCAGGGTGACTTTTCGAGCAGCTGGCCTTGCTCTTCTCCCATGCCAGCTCCCATCTGACATGTTGCATGGGCATTTGAGCAGCTACCCAGCCATAAAATAAGCACCAATGTTTTTCTCTCAGGGAGAGGAGGAGGAGGAATGTGTAATCCTCTCCAAGATGCCTCTAAAATAAAGCCCCCCACCTCCACGGGCAGTAATCTCATTAGCAAGCCAGGAAGTTCAAACAAACAAACAAAAAAGGAGCTCAAAAGGGACTTTTTTTCCCTTTTTGGTTCCAAACTGCTGGTTTGTCCCTTTCCAGACACAGTTGATTAGGCATCTTTGCTGGATTTTAGACACCCTATATCTCACAGGGAAGGACTGAGGCACTGACATATGGTTAAGATAGTAAAACATCCCAGATCTTTCCAAGCCTTAGCTGAATTTCATCCAAAATTCCATTTAAATACATACTGAAATAATGGGGGGGGGGGGGGAGGAGGAGGATTTATTTGTTTTTGTAGCCATTGATGTGGGGGTTTTGGGGTCTTAGCTGTCATCATGATCCCTAGCCCAGATTCCTCACGTTCACACACCTCGCACAAAAGGCTGCCTTTGACTCGGTGCCACGACTGAGAGCCATTAAGGGGAGGTTTAATCTCCTGGACCCTCAAATCTAACACTTCCAAATTAACACCAATTGTGGTGAGCTCCTTCATCTGCTCTCTCTCTCTCTCTCTGGATGCTCATTTCTGGCTGTGTGTGAGCGCCAGCAGGGCGTGGGGAGGATTTAACTCGAACAGCACATGAGCAGGAGCTGCCTCGTTCTGGGGCAGGGGTCTGGAGGCTGGTGCGTGGGGGCAGAGGAGCTGGATGGCAGGTGTTGGTATCCTCACTCCTCTAACCAGTCCTCTGGTCACCAGGGCTGTAATGACAGGGCTTGGTGCAGAGGGGAAGTGCTGGAGTTGCCACCCCTGGTGGTGTTTAGAAGATCAGACAGGTTGGAAGAGACCTCCAAGCTCACCAGTCCAACCTAGCACCCAGTCCTGCCCAAGCAACTGGACACGTGTAGATGTGGTGCTTAGGGATGTGGCTTAGTGTGGGATTGGTGGTTAGACCTGGTGGTGTTAAAGCTCAATGGTTAGACTCGATGAGCTTAGGATCATAGAGTGATTTAGGATGGAAGGGACCCTAAAGCTCAGCCAGTTCCAGTCCCCTGCCATAGGCAGGGACCCCTCCCACTAGAACAGGCTGCCCAAGGCCTCCCAGAGCTGTCCCTACCTGTGGCAGGGGGTTGGAACTGCCTGAGCTTTAAGGTCCCTTCCAACCTAAGCCATTCTGTGATTCTGTGATTCTAAAATACCAATCACAGAATCACCACAGAGTGGCTCAGGTTGGAAGGGACCTCAGAGCTCATCCACTCCAACCTCCCCACCATGGGCAGGGACACCTCTTGACTAGACCCAGCTCCTCAAGACCTCCTCTAGCCTAGCAATGAGTACCCACAGGGAGGAGGTATCCACAGCCCTCCTGGGCAGCCTATTCCAGAGTCTCATCTCCCTCCTGCTGAAGAACTTCATCCTCAGCTCCAGTCTAGCCCTGCTCTGCCTCAGCTCCAACCCTTCAATCCTGTCCTGTCTCTAGGCAGCCTGATGAAACAGAGTCACTCACCCACAGTCACCCAGATCAGAGTCTTCAATTTGAAATTTTTTTTCCCCTGATTTTTTTTCTTTCTGATTTGGCAGCCAAATTTAAACAACAAATAATAGCAACTAACCAAAAAAAAAAGCAGTCCCAGCCTTTGCAGAGCTCTACACAACCTGCTTCAGAAGCAGCCCCAAAAGAGTCATTCCCACAGAAACTGATTCTCTCTTCTTTCTCAAGTCATCCAACAGACAGGGGGGGGAGGAAAAAAAACAAGGGACCAGAAGCTCCTCCAAGTTTCCTTCTGCTGCCTCTCTTACAACAGGGAAAACCCATTTCTGACCACACTACATGTTTTAGTTGGACACCACCAAAGGCAAAGCTTCTGCTGCAGGGGACAATGCCTCCCGACCCACGTTCTGAGCAGGGCAGCCCACCAGCATGGTTTGTGAGCTGGCAGCAGAGAATCACCAGGGGGGAGGAGACCTCCAGACTCACCCAGCCCAACCTAGCACCCAGCCCTGGCCAAGCAACCAGACCATGGCACTGAGTGCCCCAGCCAGGCTTTGATCACATTGGGTGCTTCTGTGCTCCACAACCTCCCTGGGCAACCTGTGCCAGTGTCTCACCACCCTCACTCCAAACAACCCTTTTCTAACATCCACTTTCTATCTCCCCTCTGCCACTTCAAACCCATTCCTCCTCATCATCCTCTCATTACCAGACCTTGTCAGTAGTCCCTCCCCAGCCTTCCTGTAGCCCCCTTCAGATCCTGCAAGGCCACTCCAAGGTTTCCTCCAAGCCTTCTCTTCTCCAGGCTGCAGAGCCTCAACTCTCAGCCTGTCCTCAGAGCAGAGCTGCTGCAGCCCTCTTTGGGCTTGCTCCAATTGATGTAAAGGTGGGAAAAACTGAAGGAGAGAGCTCACTGGAGCTGTCTGCAGTGCAAGGACTCTGTGACTGTTGTTGTTCGCATCAGCAGCAGACAGCCCAAAAGCAGTGGTGTGCAGGGGTGTGGGAAAAGAGCTTTGTGGTTTTTGGTTTCAGCTCTGCCTGTGAATCACTTTGCAGTCTTGGGCAAGTAGCTCAGCATCTCACAGACTCAATTTGCTTAGCTCTGCAGTGGGCTGAAGAGTTGAGAGCAGACCCAGCTTTAAGAAGTGGGGGGAGTGTGTTTAAACCTTGAGTACTGTGAGTACCTTGGGTGCTGTGTCCAGTGCTGGGCTCCTTAGTTCAAGAGAGATGTTGAGGTGCTGGAAGGTGTTTGGAGAAGGGCAGCAAGGCTGGGGAGGGGCCTGGAGCACAGCCCTGTGAGGAGAGGCTGAGGGAGCTGGGGGTGTGCAGCCTGCAGCAGAGGAGGCTCAGGGCAGAGCTCATTGCTGCCTGCAGCTGCCTGCAGGGAGGCTGTAGCCAGGTGGGGTTGGGCTCTGCTGCCAGGCACCCAGCAACAGAACAAGGGGACAGAGTCTGGAGTTGTGCCAGGGGAGGTCTAGGCTGGATGTTAGGAGGAAGTTGTTGTCAGAGAGAGTGATTGGCATTGGAATGGGCTGCCCAGGGAGGTGGTGGAGTGGCTGTGCCTGGAGGTGTTGAAGCCAAGCCTGGCTGGGGCACTTAGTGCCATGGTCTGGTTGGTTGGGCAGGGCTGGGTGCTAGGTTGGGCTGGCTGAGCTTGGAGCTCTCTTCCAACCTGGCTGATTCTACAATTCTAAGGTATTCAGGAGGATTGAGGAGAGGCAGAGGCCCCCAGGAAAGGTGGCATGTTAAGTGTGGCATTGTCATGGTTCCTGCAGTGGCCTGGCTCTCCACCTCCAGAGCTGCAGATGTCTTACATGAAGAGGGTGTTAGTGCTATGTATGGATGGACTTCTTTCTTCCTTTGAGGCAAACAAAGCAACATCTTCCAGACAGAGACCAGGATCCTGACATCCTCATCAGGCAGACTCCCATGCAAGCCAAGCACGGTTTTGCCTGAGCTCAGAACTGGCTCCCTGTGAATTATCCAACACAATCCACAGACTCTTTAACCCATAAATTGTCAAACTCGATTATTCCCAGCTAGGCAGATGACTGCCAACAAATAACCTGTAAGATAAGGTGCCCTGGCCTTAGTTTTAAGTCATGCTCAAGTCTGCATTATAGTTACATAAATAACAAGAGAAGAGGGGGGGAGGAGGGGGGGGAATCACCCCCACAGCCAAAAAAAGAGGTATTTTTTCCCCCTGCAAACCCCATGGAGGATCAATTTCTCCAGTTTAGTATTACCACACTTGGCAGCAGTTCACATTTGCAGTATAATGATGTCATCTGGTTGGCCTTTTCCCACTGCAAACAGTAAATCTTGAAATCTGGAGAGGTCTTTTATTTGGTTACTCAGATTGTACTGCATCAAGGGGTTACAACACATCTGCCTGGCCTGATTAAAATCAGCTGGGGCAGGAGAGCTCCTTCTTTAAAGGCACAGTGCTTGAGCCCAGGCTGGTTTTGTCTTGCAGACTTGGGGGTTTGGTTTAGTTTGGTGTCAGCTGCACTGTCCTCTCGCTGCCACTTGGGATCATAGTGAGAAGAGTCTTTGTTTGGAGGTGGCTGGGAATAGTCACAGCATCACGGCATGGTTAAGGTTGGAAGGGACCTCAAGGGTCAGCCAGTTCCAACCTCTTGCCATAGGCAGGGACACCTCACAGTAGAACAGGCTGCCCAAGGCTTCATCCAACCTGGCCTTGAACACCTCCAGGGAGGTTGTGGAGTGAAAGTGATTGGCGCTGGAATGGGCTGCCCAGGGAGGTGGTGGAGTCGCCGTGGATGGAGGTGTTGGAGCCAAGCCTGGCTGGGGCACTTAGTGCCATGGTCTGGTTGCTTGGCCAGGGCTGGGTGAGCTTGGAGGTCTCTTCCCACCTGCTTGATTCTATGATTGATGATGAAGATGATGGTGGTGATGATGTTGAGGATGGTGATGATGATGATGACGATGATGATGAGGAGGAGGAGGAATGCTATCTGGCTTTGTGTCAGCAGCCTCCATAACCTCTCTCTGCCTCCATTTCTTCCTCTCCCTAAGGGATTCTGTACTCCCCTTCCAGCTCACACAGCTGGGCCATGAGTTAATGTTTGTAGATGCACTACAACTACCAGAGGGTGCCAGAAAGAAGGTGTCAAAAGTAGCCCCAAGTTCCCACCCAGGCTTATAACTTCAGTCACCTTTTCTTTTTGCTTACTATTTTTTATATAAAAAAGGCCTTCCTTCTGGGGGGGTGGGGAGGGGAATTGACATGTCCTGAGCTCACTCATCTGAAAATGACAAATGTACTATCTCCAGTTGAAAGCTTGTTGATATTTTCTCCTTTCCCCTCTCTGAACTCATAACAGTCTTAGGGAAGAAAAAAAATCTCCGTGTCTGGTCCTGGGTGATCTTTGCCTTCCCTCTGTGTCGCTCCTGATCACTGCTGCCTTGACTTTTCCCCCTTAGCTTGGAAAACAGCTTCCCCCCCAGCTTTAGAAGATGAGGTTTGGTTAACATCACTGCAGAAGCCTGGGAAGTGGCAGTGGAGGCTTTTTGAGCCCTTGTACCTGCTCAGTCAGACAGGAAGGTGCTTCCCATTAGCGCTGCTCTGCGCTGCCTGCACAGAAATGTGCAGCTCATTATCAGCTGCTATCACAGGTTTGGAACCAAAACACAGCCCAGAGGAGATGTGCAGCAAATAGCTCATAGCAGAAGCATAAATCACCAGGAAGTGTGCCTTGGTTTGGTCTGGCTTTCCTCCTCTCTCTCTCTTTCCTTGGGGTGCTGTACCCATTAAAGCTCTCACAGCCACCTGTGCCTTTTGCTGGCTGGATGCAGGGCTTGGTCACCACCACTCTTCTGCTTGGTGTCAGCTTCATAAGGAATTAGAACCACAGAATCCTAGAATCAGCCAGGTTGGAAGAGACCTCCAAGATCACCCAGACCAACCTAGCACCCTTAGGAACAGATGCTGACAGCTGCAAATAACCTTGAAGAAGGAGGGGTGAAAAGAGAGAGCTGGCTCATAGTCAGAAGGGTCCTGCTCCAGGGCATGGTTTGTGCCTGTGCTCCACCTGCACCTAGGAAACCTGTGGAGCACTCTCCATTTAACCACAGCCTCAGCAGAGCAAACCTTCCCTCTCTTCTGAGTTGTGTTTCAGTCCACATGAGATGGGAAATGTCCTCATGTTTCAGCTTAGAATCATAGAATGCTTTGGGTTAGAAGGGACCTTAAAGCTCAGCCAGCTCCAACCCAGGCACACCTCCCACTAGAACAGGTTGCTCAGGGCCTCATCCAACCTGGCCTTGAGCACCTCCAGGGAGGTTGTGGAGCACCCAGGCACAGGTTGCCCAGGGAGGTGGTGGAGTCACTGTTGCTGGAGATGTTGAAGCCAAGCCTGGCTGGGGCACTTAGTGCCATGGTCTGATTGACTGGATAGGGCTGGGTGCTAGGTTGGGCTGGATGAGCTTGGAGCTCTCTTCCAACCTGGCTGATTCTATGATCCTATGATATATATTAGAGGACATAGAGAGGATATGCATTAGAGGGCCTATAGAGGATATGTGTTAGTGAACTTATAGAGAATATATATTAGAGGGCCTATAGAGGATATGTATTAGTGGACATATAGAGAATATATATTAGAGGGCCTATAGAGGATATGTATTAGTGGACCTATAGAGAGGATATGCATTAGAGGGCCTATAGAGGGCATGTATTAGTGGACATATAGAGAGGATATGCATTAGAGGGTCTATAGAGGATATGTATTAGTAGACATATAGAGAGGATATGCATTAGAGGGTTTATAGAGGGTATGTATTAGTGGACATATAGAGAGGATATGCATTAGAGGGCCTATAGAGGGCATGTATTAGTGGACATGTAGAGGATATGTATTAGAGGATGTATATGAGAGAGGATATAAATGAGAGGACATATAGAGGATATAGATCAGAGGGTATGTGCAGCTCTTGGTATCCCATTCACACAGAGCAGATGTTCCTGTTGGTGTCCCTGCAATCCTATGGCCCTACCTTGGAGAAGATAAATCCTGTGCTGGACTTTTTCAGCCCAGAACATGCACAGACGTTCAGTGCTGGCAAAATAAATGTGAGTAAATATGTGGCCAAGTGCAAATGAGGAATTTGGGAGGGGTAGCTTTCAGCTGCTGGAAAAGAGAAACACATGGAGGAGCCGCGGAAGGTGCCGTTCCCCCATCTAGAGTGGGAGACTGCAGGGCTGGAAAGTGCTGGATGGGAGGAAAGTGGCTGAGGATGTGAGGGGAAAAAGGAATCTGCAGGGGAGGAGGAGCTTTCAAAACAAGAGCCCTGTGTTTACATACTTCCTGAGGCTGCAGAGGAGCTGGCTGGAGGGATGCTGCACAGCCAGGGTGTCCAAAGCAGAGGGTGTTAAATGCCTGGATGGTGTTCAAGTATGCACAATCAGCCTGTCACCCCTTGGCTCCCAGCAGCAGCCCAAATCCCAGCGGCCCCCGCTATTAATTCAGCCCTGATTCTTAGATAGGCACCAGGCTATTTTGATAAAGGGAGGAGAGCTATTGTGACTTTCCTTCCTTTATTGCTCCACCCAAGATAAAGCAGACAGGATACTTTGCAGTCAATATATCCTTTAGCCAGAGGTGCTGCACCTCAGAGACCAGGCTCCCTTCTCTGCTGGGCTCTTCAGTTCAAGTGGGAAACTGCACAAGTTTCATTTCTCAGGATCTTCTTGATCATCTTCTTCCCCTTCCCCTTCCCCTTCCCCTTCCCCTTCCCCTTCCCCTTCCTCTTCCCCTTCCCCTCCTCCTTCCCCTTCCCTTTCTCCTTCCCTTTCTCCTTCTCCTTCTCTTTCCCCTTCCCCTTCCCCAAACCCTTGCTTCTGGGGCTGTAGTAGAGAAACACAGCATAGAATTGTGGAGTCCTACAGCGGCTCAGGTTGGGAAGGATCTGAGCCATTGGGAATGACAATGGGCAGGGACACCTCTCAGCTAGACTCAGCTGCTCAAGGCCTCACCCAGCCTGGCCTTCAACACCCCCAGCAAGGAGGTAGCCACAGCCTCCCTGGGCAGCCTGTGCCAGAGTCTCACCACCCTCCTACTGAAGAACTCCTTCCTCAGCTCCAGTCTAACCCTGCTCTGCCTCAGCTCCAGACCATTGCCCCTTGTGCTGTCTCCAGACACCCTGATGAGAAGTCCCTCTGCAGCCTTCCTGTAGGATCCTTTCAGCTCTTGGCAGGCAGCTCTGAGGTCCCCCTGGAGGCTTCTCTTCTCCAGGCTGCACACCCCCAGCTCCCTCAGGCTGTGCTCACAGCAGAGCTGCTCCAGCCCTTGGCCCATCTTTGTGGCCTCCTCTGGACTCTCTCCAAGAGCTCTGTGTCCTCCTTAACACCAGGACAGCCTTCAGTCCAAACCCAGTCAAAACACAGCCTTATCCCCTCAAAGAATGTGTCCCAGGAGCTGCTTGTGAAAGCTGTGGTGGGATCATTGTGATCCATGCCTTTGGAAGTGCAGGCTTTTGGTCACTCTTGCTGCTGTCTTATCACTGTTGTGTCTCTGCACAGACCTTTGAGCTGGCTTTGCACAACACCCTGTGAGGTGTGCAGTGCTTTTCTTGCCCACCACATCTCTTGGTCCATGACTAGAAGGGTTGCAGCCACGTGGGGAGAAGTGAGTTTGCAGTGAGAAGGCAGCTGGGGAAAGTCACAGAGCACCCAGAAAATCTGCTTTATTGTACATCTTTCTGTAGTCCCCATTCTTGTGTCCTCCTGGGCAGGGATTGTGCCAATAAGAGGAGGAGAAAGGTCTCTGTAGACCTGAATTGCCCTTAAATTGCCCTAGATAGAGGAAAGAATTTGATAGGTCATATTATTTCTGATGCTGAGAGGGCTGCAGCAGCTCTGCTGTGAGCACAGGCTGAGAGAGTTGGGGCTGTGCAGGCTGGAGAGGAGAAGGCTTGGAGGAGACCTTGGAGTGGCCTTGCAGGATCTGAAGGGGGCTGCAGGAGGGCTGTGGAGGGACTATTGACAAGGTCTGGTACTGAGAGGATGAGGAGGAATGGGTTTGAAGTGACAGAGAGAGATTGAGACTGGATGTTAGGAAAGGGTTGTTTGGAGTGAGGGTGGTGAGACACTGGCACAGGCTGAGGGTGGTGAGACACTGGCACAGGTTGCCCAGGGGGGTGGTAGAGCACAGAAGCACCCAACGTGATCAAAGATCAAGAGAGATGTTGAGGTACTGAAGGTGTCCACAGGAGGGCGACAAAGCTGTGAGGGGCTGGAGCAGAGCCCTGTGAGGAGAGGCTGAGGGAGCTGGGGGGGTGCAGCCTGCAGCAGAGGAGGCTCAGGGCAGAGCTCATTGCTGCCTGCAGCTGCCTGCAGGGAGGCTGTAGCCAGGTGGGGTTGGGCTCTGCTGCCAGGCAAGCAGCAACAGAACAAGAGGACACAGTCTGGAGTTGTGCCAGGGCAGGTCTAGGCTGGATTGGGCAGTTGCTTGGGCAGGGCTGGGTGCTAGGTTGGGCTGGCTGAGCTTGGAGCTCTCTTCCCACCTGGCTGTTTCCATGATCCTAGCAGAACATCTGGGCTGGCTGGTGGAAGATTTTACTGAGTTCCATGCTTTGCAGCCTGGTAAGGGAGTTTGGTCACATGCAGCACAGGAAAGATGGAGCTTCTCCACCCCAGACAGCAGGCTCCATAAATGCATTTCTCAGATAACTCAGTGAGAGATCATCTGTTACACTTGTGCATGAGGAGAGGGAAGTTGTCCAGAATCTGTGCTCCAACCGGGGGGAAAAGATAATCCTTGGAAGCAGAGAGAGGGAATCTGCTGGCTGAGAGAGCCCAGAAAGCTTGGAGTGCTCCAGAGGCTGTGAGTGATACTGAGACTTCTGGGCAAATGGACAAAGGAATTGCTGACCCCTCTCAAGCCCTGCTTTGGTGAAGAGACATCTTTCTGCTTTGGTGGAGGAGGCTGTTGGCTCCAGGAGGTTGTTTAACTTCTTCCACTCTCAGCCCTGGATGCTGAGGCCTTCTGCCTTTGTTCCTCATGAGTGGCTGCCTCAGCTCCCTGATGGCTGCTTCCCATTCCAAAGATGGAGTTTGACTTCTCCTCTAAGAGGTCCCACCAGATCCGTGGTTTTCTGCAGGCAGAGCTTGCAGGCAGTTCTGTGGAGAGTGAATCTGGGGCTGAGCTCCATGAAAGCAGAGAGACAGAGAGGGGCCTGGGGGTTGTAATAGACAAACCCCTCAGTGTGAGCCAGCAGTGTGCCCAGGTGGCACAGAAAGCCAGGGGCACCCTGCCTGGGATCAGGAATGCTGTGGCCAGCAGGAGCAGGGAGGTTACTGTCCCCTTGGGCTCTGCTCTGCTGAGGCCACAGCTCAAGTGTTGTGTCCCTGGACACTCAGTACAGGAGGGATGTGGAGGTGCTGGAGCCAGTGCAGAGGAAGGCAGAAAAGCTGGGGAAGGGCCTGGAGAGCAAATCTGATGAGGAGAGACTGAGGGAGCTGGGGATGGGTAGTGTGAGGAAGAGGAGGCTGAGGGCAGAGCTCATGGCTGTCTGCAGCTACCTGAAAGGAGGTTGTGGAGAGGCTGCTGCTGGGCTCTGCTCACAGCTAAGCAGTGATAGAAGAAGAGGCAATGACCTCAAGCTGCCCCTGGGTAGGTTTAGACTGGACATGAGGAAGAATCTTTCCCCAGCAGGAGTGGTCAGGCCCTGGAATGAGCTGCCCAGGGAGGTGGTGGAGCCACCAACCCTGCAGGTGTTGGAAAGCCATTTGGATGTGGTGCCTGGGGCTAAGGTTGAGGGTGCACCTTGCAGAGCAGGGCTGTGGGTTGGACTGGGTGGTCCTGAGGGGTTTGCCAGCTGGAATCTTTGTGTGACTCTGTGAGCAAAGTGTCCTCGAAGCCTGGCAGGGGCAGACCCAAGCCTCCCTGTAGCTTTGCTCTTCATAAAACCTAGAAAATAAACAGTTCTGCCTCTCAAAAAAGGAAAAGACAGAGCAAAACCAGAGAGAGCTCCTGCTGCTTCCAGACATCCTCAGTCTACCTGTGCCTGTGCCCTTAGCCGTAGGGTGGGAAGCACTGAGCTGGCTGGATGCATCTCATCAGGGTGGGCAGTAAGGCCCAGGCTTGGCTTGCAACCTCCTCTTCTTAGCTGGGTTGGGTGTGTGCCAGTGGATCTTTTTGGATAAAGCCATATGGAATCATAGATTCAAAACAGGCTGGAAGAGAGCTCCAAGCTCAGCCAGCCCAACCTAGCACCCAGCCCTGCCCAACCAACCAGACCATGGCACTAAGTGCCCCAGCCAGCCTTGGCTTCAACACCTCCAGGCACAGCCACTCCACCACCTCCCTGGGCAGCCCATTCCAATGCCAATCACTCTCTCTGCCAACAACTTCCTCCTCACATCCAGCCTTTGTGTTCACCCCAAGCAGTAAAGCAAAGACCTGAGCCTGCACCTGTGAACCCTAGCTGCAGATTCGGGCTCCCAGACACTGTGAAGAGAAGGTCCAGTCCAGTGCTGCTCTCTCAGTTTGGACTGCAGCAGGAGGGTGAGAGCTGCCAGAGGCTCTGCCAGCAGCTCCCTGGTGCCCTGGGCTGCCATGCCCCCGTCAGAGGCAGCGTGGGAAGGTGCTGCACTCTCTCCACTCGCCCAGGCTGGGGGCAAAAACCCAAAACAAACCAAGAGAAAATGTTTTCACCAGAAGTACTTTCCAGAAAGGAGGTTGGCTGCTGGCTGCTGGCTCCAAACCTTTTCTTTCCTTCCCTGAGAACTGCTGAGGATTTCTGCAGAGAGAACCAGCACTGAGAATCCAATTTCCCTGAGATAAGCCCATTTTGGCAGGGCTTTTGGTCTCTCTGTTTTTTAGTGTTAGTAGCAGCAAAGGTCATCATTCAGCTCTGGGAAAGACTCTTTCTGATCACTTTCATCCCCACTTGGGCTCGAGGTTTGCAGCTAGGCTTTGCCTCACCCTACACCCCAGGAAATCCCTGGGTGGGCTGGGCAGGGCCATGCTGTTTGTTGAGTTATGCCATCTTTGAGCCCTCTTTTCTATAACCACAAGCAGGTCCCCAGCATGGAGCTAAACTCAGAGACCCAAGGAGAGCCATGATGGGGAAAGGAGATTATCTCAGCCTGGGGCTAGATCCTGCCAAAGCCTCCTCTAGCTTGGCAAGGAGTGCGTCCATATCAGCGTTGGTTGTAATAACAGCCTTCAGCTGGTCCATGCCTGGGGCAGGTGAGGTCTGCTGCACTTGGAAAGCTCCCTCTTTGCCTTGGGAAGCTTCCCCTTTCGTTTTGATCAGAGGACTCCAGCAGCTCTGCTGTGAGCACAGGCTGAGAGAGTTGGGGCTGTGCAGGCTGGAGAAGAGAAGGCTTGGAGGAGACCTTGGAGTGGCCTTGCAGGATCTGAAGGGGGCTCCAGGAGGGCTGGGGAGGGACTATGGACAAGGTCTGGTAATGAGAGGAGGAGGAGGAATGGGTTTGAAGTGGCAGAGGGGAGATTGAAAGTGGATGTTAGGAAAGGGTTGTTTGGAGTGAGGGTGATGAGACACTGGCACAGGTTGAGGGTGGTGAGACACTGGCACAGGTTGCCCAGGGAGGTTGTGGAGCACAGAAGCACCCAACATGATCCAAGATCTTCATTGAGTGCTTCTGTGCTCCACAACCTCCCTGGAGGTGTTCAAGGCCAGGTGAGAGGAGGCCTTGAGCAACCTGTTCTAGAGGAAGGCATCCCAGAAGCAGCACAATCCTTTCCAGAAGCAGCAGCAATCCCTTCCAGAAGCTGCACAACCTCCTCTAGAAGCATCAATCCCTTCCAGAAGCAGCACAATCCTTTCCAGAAGCAGCAGCAATCCCTTCCAGAAGCTGCACAACCTCCTCTAGAAGCATCAATCCCTTCCAGAAGCAGCACAACCCCTTCCAGAAGCTGCACAACCCTTCCAGAAGCAGCACAACCCCTTCCCACCTAAAGCATTGTCTGTCTGTATGCTTTTGCTGCCTGTTTCCAGGAGCAGTGCCAAGCCTGCCCTCCATTGCATGCTCTCCTTTGGTGCTTCTTCTTCCTCCCCATGGCTTGCCTCAGGCTCCTGCTGGCTAGCAAGAGGCTAAGCCTCACCATCCCCTGACAACCCAATGTGCTCCTGCATTTTATTTACACAGCTGCCACGTGTTTTGTTATGCCTCGGTCCTCTGCCCCTTCCTCTCTCAGTGGGTTGGGAGGAGAAGAATTGGCTTCTTAAAGCATTTCTGTTTACTTTTATTGCTCTTTAAACTATTTTATGGCCTTTTTTAACAGAGTGGCACGAGGATATTAAAATAACTAGCAACAACAACAAGGGGGGGGGGGGGAAGATGCATGCAAACATCATAGAAGTGGGTTTAACACTTCGGATGCCACTTCCAAGTGGCACCATGTGCTTGCTCGGAGGCCAAGCAGTGATTTCAGTGCACCATTCGTTGTGAGAGGCTTTACTGGGGATAGAGAGGGTGTGCTAATCACAGTGTCAGCTTCTCTAGCTGCACACAGGTATCTGCCCACAGCTTGGGCCTGGGACACACTGTTGTGCATGACAGTGCAGTGCATGTTGCAGTAGCCAGCAGAGGTCCACTCACTGCCCACCCCCAGCTGGCTGCATTCAGGGTCAGACTCCAAAATAAGAAGGCAGATGGTGTTAAAAGGGAAGAGAGCTGAGGAGCCAACCCTGTGCTGGGCTGCAGCAAGAGCAGTGTGGGCACAGGGCAAGGGAGGGCATTCTGCCCCTTGGCTCTGCTCTCCTCACACCCCACCTGCACTCCTGGGGGCAGCTCTGGAGCCTCCAGCACAAGCAGCACATGGAAGTGTTGGAGGCAGTGCAGAGGAGGCCACCAAGATGCTGAGAGGGCTGCAGCAGCTCTGCTCTGAGCACAGGCTGAGAGAGTTGGGGCTGTGCAGGCTGGAGAAGAGAAGGCTTGGAGGAAACCTTGGAGTGGCCTTGCAGGATCTGAAGGGGGCTCCAGGAGGGCTGTGGAGGGACTACTGACAAGGTCTGGTAATGAGAGGATGAGGAGGAATGGGTCTGAAGTGGCAGAGGGGAGATGGAAAGTGGCTGTTAGGAAAGGGTTGTTTGGAGTGAGGGTGGTGAGACACTGGCACAGGTTGCCCAGGGAGGTTGTGCAGCACAGAAGCACCCAACGTGATCTTTGATCACGTTGGGTGCTTCTGTGCTGCACAACCTCCCTGTCGATGTTCAGCACCAGTCTGGATGAGGCCTTGAGTGACCTGCTCTAGCAGGAGGTGTCCCTGCCTATGGCAGGAGGTTGGCACTGGCTGAACTTTGAGCTCCCTTCCAACCTAACCCATTCCATGACACTATCATTCTTCCCACCCAGCAAACCACAGCAAGTGCTTAGCCTGCAGTGCAAAGCTCTAAATCATCCCTGCTGACAGAAGTGGACAAGCTGAAGCTGAAGTTTCTGAGCAGAGTGCTTGGAGTGGCATCCTGTGCGTCAGCCCCCGAGCCGTGACCCCTCTTTTCCTCCCGCCCAAGAGACAAATGGTGAGAGCCTGTCAGACTTTATCTCTGGGCCACATTTTTAGCTGGGGACATAGGAAATCTCCAGGCCCAAGCAGTGCCTCTCTGAGGGCAGGTTCCTGAGGAGGTCTGTATTTGTGAAAGCAGAGCAACAAACAGAACAACACCCAAAGGCTGAGCCATCGTTTGTCACCAGGCAGACACTGAGCTGCTCGTCCCCAAAGGCCACTTCATCAGGGTCTTCCCTTGCAGCAGGAGGTGTTCCTGGGAAAGGGAGTGGGAACTTCTGGGCTCCTCAGTTCAAGAGAGATGTTGAGGTGCTGGAAGGTGCCCAGAGAAGGGCAGCAAGGCTGGGGAGGGGCCTGGAGCACAGCCCTGTGAGGAGAGGCTGAGGGAGCTGGGGGTGTGCAGCCTGCAGCAGAGGAGGCTCAGGGCAGAGCTCATTGCTGCCTGCAGCTGCCTGCAGGGAGGCTGTAGCCAGGTGGGGTTGGGCTGTGCTGCCAGGCAACCAGGGACAGAACAAGGGGACACAGCCTCAAGCTGTGGCAGGGCAGGTCTAGGCTGGCTGTTAGGAGGAAGTTGTTTTCAGAGAGAGTGATTGGCATTGGAATGGGCTGCCCAGGGAGGTGGTGGAGTGGCTGTGCCTGGAGGTGTTGCAGCCAAGCCTGGCTGGGGCACTTAGTGCCATGGTCTGGTTGCTTGGCCAGGGCTGGGCTCTCCTAGCCTCCAACAGCTCCACACCTGCTCCTAGCTGGAGGACAAACACAATGCTGGAGACTCCTCTTGCACACAAACCCATTTAATCTCACTGTTGTCAGCTTGGAATAAGACCCAGAGGCCTGATCCCGAAGCCCATTAGCCTTTGGAAAGGCTGCCTATGATGTCAGTGGATTTTGGAACAAGCTTTTGATGCTTTCTGGTAAGGGCTGATGGAAAAATAAAATCTCCAAGCTTAATTGAGTCGGAGGGGGTGGGTGGGGGGGTGGCAAGGAAACTGCTTTCAGCTGAATGTCACCTTTGTGAGGGGTGCATTTGCCTCCCGGAGGCAGGAAGCTCCACACTGATTGCCTTGGTCCTTTTGTTTATAATGCATCACTTATTCCAGGGCAGGGGGGGATTAGATTTCTGACATCATCTGAGATCACATTGAATGTTTTAATCTTCCTCAACAGCTTCCTAAGGGGAAGAAGGATCCTTTGCAATGACTTTTATCTGGATATCCAGCCCAGGCTTTGGCCGTCGCTCGCTGCCACTGACCTCTGCCACGAGCACAGCTGTCTGCAGCCCTGGGAGAGATGACAGTGCCCTGATGTCCTGAGCAACAGCTGCACACTACCTGCCTGGGAGATCACTCAGGGGGCTGTGGAGAGCAGTCCAAAGGGACACAAAATCCTCCCTGGGAGCTCCTGTGGCAGTGCTCTGTGTGTACAGGGCTGAGGAGAGAAGTGATGAGCTTAGAATCATAGAGTCAGAATGGGTTAGGTTGGAAGAGACCTCAAAGCTCAGCCAGTGCCAACCCCCAGCCATAGGCAGGGACACCTCCCACTAGAACAGGTCACTCAAAGACTCATCCAACCTGGTCCTGAGCACCTCCCTGGGCAACCTGTGCCAGTGTCTCGCCACCCTCAGCCTGTGCCAGTGTCTCACCACCCTCACTCCAAAGAACCCTTTCCTAACATCCACTTTCAGTCTCCCCTCTGCCACTTCAAACCCATTCCTCCTCATCCTCTCATTCCCAGACCTTGTCAATAATCCCTCCCCAGCTGTCCTGTAGCCCCCTTCAGATCCTGGACAGGTTGCACATCCACTGCTGCATTGCCAAGAGCTTGGCACATCCTTTTTGGGACCATACTTGGTGGTTAACAGCAGGTAAGGTTGTCCAGTGGCCCATCCTCATGCCACACTGTAGAGAGAAAGAGAGAGAGGAAGAGAGGAAGAGAGAAGGAAAGTAGAAAGGAAAGGAAGGAAGGAAGGAAGGAAGGAAGGAAGGAAGGAAGGAAGGAAGGAAGGAAGGAAAGAAAGAAAGAAAGAAAGAAAGAAAGAAAGAAAGAAAGAAAGAAAGAAAGAAAGAAAGAAAGAAAGAAAGAAAGAAAGAAAAGAAAAGAAAGAAAGAAAGAAAGAAAGAAAGAAAGAAAGAAAGAAAGAAAGAAAGAAAGAAAGAAAAGAAAGAAAGAAAGAAAGAAAGAAAGAAAGAAAGAAAGAAAGAAAGAAAGAAAGAAAGAAAGAAAGAAAGAAAGAAAGAAAGAAAGAAAGAAAGAAAGAAAGAAAGAAAGAAAGAAAGAAAGAAAGAAAGAAAGAAAGAAAGAAAGAAAGAAAGAAAGAAAGAAAGAAAGAAAGAAAGAAAGAGAGCAAAGAAAGAGAGAGAGAGTGTCCCTGCTCTCCTGGCTGGATTGTATATCTTAGCTCCTTATTCTGACTCCATTTCCCCCCACCTCTCAGTTGCCCCCTTCGAGCAAGCCTGCGTGCAGGGGCTGTTTGGAGCTGGTTTGTGAGTCTTACAGCAGGGTGATTAACTCTTCAGAAATGCTCTGTTTATAATAAAACTCCCTTGCAAGGCTTGGACTGGATCACAACAGCTGAGTGCTGGCACAGAGCAGAGCTGGTCCCACTTTCAAGGGCTACCCATTGTGCCAAAGGAGCAGAGAGGAGCCCCACAGCACCTCCCTGCTCAGTATTCATGGCATAGGCACTTATACAGGTATGCATCAGATAAAGGGACAGAGATTTGCACAGCTGTGCCAAAGCAATGGAATCCTGCCCCTGGAGAGGGGAGCTGGCAAGGCAAATAGGGGCTAGCCATGCAATCACAGATTGGATCACAGCTAAATGGCTTCTTTGAGCAAGAAGAGGAGTTGGCCTTATTTTCCCTGGGAGGCTGCTCCTGATGTGCATGACATTATAAATAGAGAGGCAGGAAGCATGTGCCAAGGATGAGAGCCAAAGCCGATAAAAGCCAGTGGAGTCCTTCAGTGTCAGCAAGCTCCAGAGCTGCTCTGTGCTGCTGCAGGCTGAGCTTGGCCAGTCTAGAGAGGAGGAGGCTGAGGGGAGACTTCATCGCTCTCTGCAGCCACCTGAAGGGAGGTTGGAGCAAGGAGGGAGCAGCCTCTGTTACAGAGGCACAGAATGGGTTAGGTTGGAAGGGAGCTCAAAGCTCAGCCAGTTCCAGCCCCTGCCTTAGGCAGGGACACCTCCCACTGGAACAGGTTGCTCAAGGACTCATCCAGCCTGGTGCTGAACACCTCCAGGGAGATTGTGGAGCACAGAAGCACTGATTGTGATCTTTGATCTTTGATCACGTTGGGTGCTTCTGTGCTCCACAACCTCCCTAGCCAACCTGTGCCAGGGTCTCACCACCTTCACTCCAAAGAAGCCTTTCCTAACATCCACTTTCAATCTTCCCTCTGCCACTTCAAACCCATTCCTCCTCATCCTCTCATTCCCAGACCTTGTCAATAGTCCCTCCACAGCCCTCCTGGTGCCCCCTTCAGATCCTGCAAGGCCACTCCAAGGTCTCCTCCAAGCCTTCTCTTCTCCAGCCTGCACAGCCCCAACTCTCTCAGCCTGTGCTCACAGCAGAGCTGCTGCAGCCCTCTCAGCATCTTTGTGCCTCCTCTGCACTGCCTCCAACACTTCCATGTGCTGCTTGTGCTGGAGGCTCCAGAGCTGCCCCCAGGAGTGCAGGTGGGGTGTGAGGAGAGCAGAGCCAAGAGGCAGAATGCCCTCCCTTGCCCTGTGCCCACACTGCTCCTGCTGCAGCCCAGCACAGGGTTTCTTCTGGCTGGGATTTGCCTTTGCCTGGAAGAGGCACAGCAGTGCACACACAGCCCTGTTGGTCTCTTACCAGCTCCTCTTGCATGGTTTGCCTGCTCTCTTGGGCCTGCTCAGTCCTACTTGCCAGGGTCAGATCTGCTACACAGCCCAGGAGGCAGGAGAATTTGAGTTCCTCCAGCACTGGTGGAAAACCTGAGGCTCATCCTGTCTTTCCCCAAAGCTCCCTGAGCCAGATGCGCTTGGGAGAACTCTGTTGGACAGACCTCCAGCCTCAGACAAGAAGCCATTTGGTCAGAAGATGATCAGGCAGCTGCATTCAGGACACAGCTTGCTGATTTTATGGATGCACATATATCTTTTAGGGCTAGAAATCAGCCTTGTTTTTGTCTTCATGTGCAATGTTTGACATATGATGTAAATTTACTTTAACAACCTACAGACGTAAAAAGCTACTGTGGCTTGGACTTGGGATTTATTGATTGTAGAAAACTGACTCCCAGGTTTGGTCATTAACATTTCTCTATCCTGTGGGAAAGAAAGGAAGAGGGGGGAAAGGGAAAGGAAAAGGGAAAGGAAGTGGAAAGGGAAAGGCTTAGGGTTAGGGAAAGGGAAAGGAAAAGGAAAGTAAAAAGGAGAAGGAAAAGAAAAATAAAAAGGAGAAGGAAAAGAAAAAAAAGGGAAAAGAAAAAAAAAGGAAAAGAAAAAAAAAGGAAAAGAAAAATAAAAAGAAAAGAAAAAAGGGAAAAGGAAATGGAAAAGGAAAAGGGGAAAAAAGGAAAAGAGAAAGAAAAAGGAACAGAAAAAGAGGGAAAAAGAAAAAGAGGAAAGAAGAAAAAGAAGAGAAAGAAAAAGTAAAAGAGAAAAAAAGAAAAAAGAAAGGAAAAGGAAAAAATAAAAGAAAAATAACAAGACAAAGGGAAATACAAAAATAAAAGTGAAAAGAATGAAACAAGGAGAATGAGAGGAAGGAGGGAAGAGATAAAGAGAGAAAAAAATCAGGAAGATGAAGAGATAATAAAAGAAAGAAAAGGAAAGTGAAGATACAAGAAATGAAAATGAAGAAAAGAAAATAAAGGAAAAGAAAAGAAGGGAAAAGAAAAGAAGGGAAAAGAAAAGAAAAGAAGGGAAAAGAAAAGAAAAGAAAAGAAAAGAAAAGAAAAGAAAAGAAAAGAAAAGAAAAGAAAAGAAAAGAGAGGAAGGGAAGGGAAGGGAAGGGAAGGGAAGGGAAGGGAAGGGAAGGGAAGGGAAGGGAAGGGAAGGGAAGGGAAGGGAAGGGAAGGGAAGGGAAGGGAAGGGAAGGGAAGGGAAGGGAAGGGAAGGGAAGGGAAGGGAAGGGAAGGGAAGGGAAGGGAAGGGAAGGGAAGGGAAGGGAAGGGAAGGGAAGGGAAGGGAAGGGAAGGGAAGGGAAGGGAAGGGAAGGGAAGGGAAGGGAAGGGAAGGGAAGGGAAGCAGATGAGTGCTTGTGTTCTGCAGGAAAGCATCCTTCAGGCCATCCCCCATCACATCTGGCAGAGAGTGGGCTCCTTTTCATGACTGTTTTAAAATAGAGTCAATTAAAGGCCTAAGGTTGCTTCCCTACTGCCCTTCATTTCCTGTTCCAGTGCCAAGTGCCCTGAGCAGGACTTGCTGGGAGCAGAGGACAAGGGAGCTCTCCTGCGGGATCAGACCCCAGGGAGGCTGCTGGAGCTGCAGCTCTGTGACTGCCCAAGGGCAAGGCCATGCTCAGAGTGCAGCTGAAGGTGGATGAGCACAATGACAGAGCTGAGAGCTCCAGATAAAAGCCCTGGGAGTCAGGAATTGTAGAGCCATAGAATCAAGCAGGTTGGAAGAGAGCTCCAAAGCTCAGCCAGTCCAACCTAGCACCCAGCCCTGCCCAAGCAACCAGACCATGGCACTCAGTGCCCCAGCCAGGCTTGGCTGCAACACCTCCAGGCACAGCCACTCCACCACCTCCCTGGGCAGCCCATTCCAATGCCAATCACTCTCTCTGACAACAACTTCCTCCTAACACCCAGCCTAGACCTGCCCTGGCACAACTCCAGGCTTTGTCCCCTTGTTCTGTTGCTGGCTGCCTGGCAGCAGAGCCCAACCCCACCTGGCTACAGCCTCCCTGCAGGCAGCTGCAGACAGCAATGAGCTCTGCCTTGAGCCTCCTCTGCTGCAGGCTGCACCCCCCCAGCTCCCTCAGCCTCTCCTCATCATAGCAGAGGTGCTGCAGCCCTTGTCTCATCTTTGTGGTCCTCCTCTGGACTCACTCCAGCAGTGCTCTGTCCTTCTCATGCTAGGGACACCAGAACTGGACACAGTACTGGAGGTGAGATCTCAGCAGAGCAGAGCCAAGGGGCAGAATCCCCTCTCCTGCCCTGTATTTCTTAGAGGACAGAGCTTGATGCTTTGGGTCCTTGGGTTTCTAGGTTCAAACCCCATAAAATTGGCCCCAGAACTATAGACTGGAGCCATGGAATGGGCTGGGCTGGAAGGGTCCTCCAAAGATCAGGTAGTCCAACATCCCCCACCATAAGCAAGGACATCCTCAGCTAGACCAGTTTCAAGATGGGTGCCTTGGCATGGCTCAGGGTCTCCAAAAGCTCAGACTCAGGTCAAGTCCAGCCAGGCAAATCCCTGTAATTTCTGCTCCATCTTAGTTGCAGTCATCTGCCCTGACACAAAATAGGATTAAGACTCCCATAACTGCTTCCAGCTAATAGATTTAGGCTGTGGTTCCAGGATTATTAATGCCAGAGCTGTGCAGGAGCAGCTCACCCAGGCCTATAAATCTCCTGTGGCTCAGGCATGGACACATGATTGTGTTTTGTCAAATTAGCCAAGGGACACCACGTGGAATTTATCCCAGCCTCAGGCTTCTGTGCTAGCTGCACCCCTGCCGTGGGAAGGCAGGAGATAGCTGCTCCAACATGGAGCTGAGGCTGCACTGAGATGGTAAACAACCTGCTGCTACTACAGGCAGAGGTGGGGGTTCGTTTTCTGGGCCGGGGGGGGTGTGTGTGTGTGTGACAAATGTGAGCCATTAAGTGGAGTCTGTCCATGCTCCAGCAGCGTGTGGCTCGTCTGGCACATGGCTCTGGTGGTGTGGTGCCACAGATCTTACAGTGGGGTGCAACCCACAGCCTTGATGGGAATGAGCACTTGGGCTCCTGACACACAGCTCTCCTTGGAAGTCTCTTTCCGAGGCAGTGAGCACTGTTTCCTGCTCCTGGGGGATCACAGAGTGGCTCAGGTTGGGAGAGGCCTCAGAGATCAGCGACTCCAACCTCCCCACCGTGGCCAGAGACACCTCTCAGCTAGGCTCAGCTGCTCAGAGCCTCTTCCAGCCTGGCCTTCAGCACCCCACCTGCAGTCCTGGGGACAGTTCTGGAGCCCCCAGCACAAGCAGGACATGGAAGTGTTGGAGGCAGTGCAGAGGAGGCCACCAAGATGCTGAGAGGGCTGCAGCAGCTCTGCTGTGAGCACAGGCTGAGAGAGTTGGGGCTGTGCAGGCTGGAGAAGAGAAGGCTTGGAGGAGACCTTGGAGTGGCCTTGCAGGGTCTGAAGGGGGCTCCAGGAGGGCTGGGGAGGGACTATTGACAAGGTCTGGTAATGAGAGGATGATTGAAAGTGGATGTTAGGAAGAAGTTGTTTGGAGTGAGGGTGGTGAGACACTGGCACAGGTTGCCCAGGGAGGTGCTCAAGGCCAGGTTGGATGTGGGAGGTGTCCCTGCCTAAGGCAGGGGGTTGGCACTGGCTGAGCTTTGAGCTCCCTTCCAACCTAACCCATTCTGTGATTCTGCGGCTCCTGCTACAGAGCTGATTTTGCTCTGAGCGTTGAGTAAAAGAGAGGTGGCACAGCAGAAGCTCACAACAAATGAGCATGTGCTGCCTGGGACTGTTTATAAAGGAGGGACCCTCACTGTCCAAACCTCCTCTTTCAGGGCAGGCCTTTGAGAGAAGATGCAGAGCAGCTGAAGATGTGCCCCGTGGAAGCCACAGCTGGAGCACCTCTGTCACCCCCGGGAAGTGCCAGTGAGCTTTCTGCACTAACAGGACAACTCACATCCTGCAGAGCTGCTGCTTCTGTGGCCAGCCTCTCACCTTCCTGCCAACTGCTGGCCCTCTGGGCTAGCACATCATCACACAGGCCACTTATCAGCAGCCCTTTGGAGCAGTGCTTTGGACACATGGGGATGCTGGAAAGCAGGGAAGGATGAGCTCGGGAGGCTCCTGCACGCTGTGCTGCGAGGCTGGCGGGTCAGGACTGACACTGGGGTGCAACTGAAGTCAGGCTTTGACCCTTAACTTGGGAACACAAAGCTCAACTTCCCCCTCCTTCCCCCACCCCAAATCCTGCCTGGTTCCCTGCGTGGCTGCTCTGTATTATGATCCCTTTAAATAAGCAGCCTGTCATTAGCTTTCATCCCAGCGCTTGCTCAGCCGGACTCCAGCCCGGGCTCTTTGTTTGGCAGCCGTGCGTGGTGAGCAAGTGCCAGATGTTTCCCATCTCCTGGCTCTTGGTGAAATAAACACCAACTGCCATAACCTTCACCTTTCAACTCCTACATTACCTATTCCTAAAGCACACACACACACACACACAGAGAGAGGATGTGTGTTTATGCAGCCAGGCTTTGAACTACCTTCCAGGTTTGTGTCACAAGTCCTATTCTCTGAGGCAAAGAAAACAGATGAGAGAGGACTTGGGTCCCCTTCTACTCTAGTGGCCTTCGTGGGGAAAAGGAGATGAGGTGAGGGCACTTGCAGCCCAGAAAGCCAAGCAGAGCCTGGGCTGCAGCAGCAGCAGTGTGGCCAGCAGGGCCAGGGAGGTGATTCTCCCCCTCTGCTCTGCCCTGCTGAGACCCCACCTGGAGTGCTGCATCCAGTTCTGGAGCCCCTAGGACAAGAGGGCTGTGGAGATGCTGGAGTGTGCCCAGAGCAGGGCCAGGAGGATGCTCAGAGGGCTGCAGCAGCTCTGCTGTGAGCACAGACTGAAAGAGTTGGGGCTGTGCAGGCTGGAGCAGAGGAGGCTCCCAGGGGACCTTCTTGTGGCCTTCCAGGATCTGAAGGGGGCTACAAAAAAGCTGGGGAGGGACTTTTGAGGCTGTGAGGGAGTGACAGGACTGGGGGGAATGGAGCAAAGCTGAAGGTGGGGAGAGTGAGGCTGGAGGTGAGGAGGAAGTTGTTGAGCAGGAGAGTGGTGAGAGGCTGGAATGGGTTGCCCAGGGAGGTGGTTGAGGCCCCATGGCTGGAGGTGTTTGAGGCCAGGCTGGCTGAGGCTGTGTGCAGCCTGCTCTAGGGTAGGGTGTCCCTGGGCATGGCAGGGGGGTTGGCACTGGCTGCTCCTTGTGGTGCCTTCCAGCCCTGACTGATTCTATGATTCTGGCACACACTGAAAGCTTCCCAGGAGCAGCAACCCAGGCTTGGCTGTCTCCTAAGAGAGCCATGCAGCAGCTTTTCCTTTTAAACTGGATTCAGCAGCATTGCACAATGACAGAAAGAGCAGATGATGCAGTTCAGACTGCAAAAGCATCCAGGTCAGAATTCCAAGGGAATGATGCAAAGAGGGGTTTGATTTGTGCTGATTCATCTCTCCCCAGAAAAAAAATGAAGTCTTGCTCTGGGGGGTGGCATTTTTTGGGTCGTAGTCTCAGCTGAAAGGTGAATTAGCAAGCACTGAAATACTTGAGCACTGTTGGGTCCTGCTGCCCAGACTCCAGCAGCTGCACCTTTTCCCAGCAGGAAACTAAAAGCTGCTTCCCTGCAGGCCTGGCAAATTCTTGCAGAGAGTGATCATGGTCAGACTGACTTCTGCTTTGAATCACAGTATGGTTCAGGTTGGAAGGGACCTCGAGGATCAGCCAGTTCCAACCCCCTGCCATAGGCAGGCACACCTCCCTCTAGACCTCATCCAACCTGGTCCTGAACACCTTCAGGGAGGTTGTGGAGCACAGAAGCACCCAACGTGATCAAAATGTGCTCCACAACCTCCCTGCAGGTGTTCAAGGCCAGACTGGATGAGGCCTTGAGCAACCTGTCCTAGTGGGAGGTGTCCCTGCCTATGGCAGGGGGCTGGAACTGGATTATCCTTGAGGTCCCTTCCAACCTAACCCATTTTGATTCTATGATTCTCTGAGTGAGTCTCTGAGTCTCTGATTCTGATTCTCTGAGTCTCTGATTCCATGATTCTATGATTCCCTGAGTCTATGATTCTGTGACTCTATGCTTCTCTGATTCTGATTCACTGAGACTCTGATTCCATGATTCTCTGAGTATCTGAGTCTCTGAGTCTCAGAGTCTCTGATCTCCCAGCTCCTGTGAGCTGTGGAGGAGCAGAGCTGCAGGCATGGCCATTAACCTGTCTGCCCTTTCCTGTTCCAGCAGCACCTCTCAGGGGCTTTCAGGCTGCCCCAACCACCCTGGCTCCACGTCCAGGAAGGAAGACGTTTCTAAGGAAACCACCACGGAGGCTTTCCACCGAGGTGGCTGCTGCATGAAAGCACTGAAGCTGGTGAGAGTGACAAGAAGCAGTTCATTGGATAACGTAGGGGAGGTGGGGGGGGGGGGGTGAAGAGGGAAATAATAATAATAATAATAATAATAATAATAATAATAATAATAATAATAATAATAAAAAGAGAGGTTAGAAAAGTTATTGGATGCAGACTGTTTTTATAATGAGGCCATTCAGGCATGGGAGTCTCTTTAAATAGGTAGTTTGTTTCCACGGTGCAGAATGGTTTTCACCCTGCCCTCTCAAGGAGGACTTTGCCTGGGCACAGGGGGGGTACAAATAATAAACAGCCCCGGGGGCAAGGCAGCTTTTACCTTTCTCCCTCTGCTTCCTATCCTGTGGCACTTGGTCTCCAGGCTGCAGAATGCAATTTTGTTTGCTGAAATAATATTCTTGGCTTCAGAAGCAGTCCTCTGCCAGAGGCCAGGACACCTCTCTGCTGCACTTGCACTGACAGCAGCTTTACAGCCCAGCACTTGCATTAAAGAGCTGCTCTGTGGCTTGCAAGGCAGTTTGCTGGGAGGACAGGTACAGCCCCATTAGCTCAGGGACCTCCTGGAGAGCTCTCTGAGTGCATCCAGTGTTTGGGCTGGGGGCACCCTGGGAGGTGCATATGGCCCAGCAAAAGCCCTTATGGAGCTGATCTGGACTATGATCTGGAGTTGATGGTCTTCAGCCTGGAGAGGAGAAGGCTTGGAGGAGACCTTGGAGTGGCCTTCCAGGATCTGGAGGGAGCTACAGGAAGGCTGGGGAGGGACTATTGACAAGGTCTGGTAATGAGAGGAGAAGGAGGAGGAATGGGTTTGAAGTGGCAGAGGGGGGATTGAAACTGGATGTTAGGAAAGGGTTGTTTGAAGTGAGGGTGGTGAGACACTGGCACAGGCTGAGGGTGGTGAGACACTGGCACAGGCTGAGGGTGATGAGACACTGGCATGGGTTGCCCAGGGAGGTGCCTTCACCACTGCTCTCATGTAAGTTCTGGGGACAGCTTGAGCACATCCCCACCACTTTTCCACAGTTTAGTCCCAGAGGCTCTTGGTTTGACTCTGTCTCTCTCAGCTGGCTATGGCATTTGTCACTTTCCTGTGACAGAGGCTTGTGTGTTGCTACCCAGCAGTTCAGCCCCTGCAGGATGCCCTTCTCATAGAGTCACAGAATCAGGCAGGGTTGGAAGGGACCACAAGGAGCAGCCAGTTCCACCCCCCCTGCCATGCCCGGGGACACCCTACCCTGCCCACAGCCTCATCCAGCCTGGCCTTAAACACCTCCAGGGATGAGGCTTCAACCACCTCCCTGTGCAACCCATTCCAGCCTCTCACCATCCTCATGGTGAAGAACTTCCTCCTCACAGCCAGTTTTAGATAGGGCAGAGCTGAGCTGAATGAGCAACAAATGTTTAGGAGTCCCTGGGGCATAAAAAACCCAGAGATTCCTTCCTCTAATTTGGTTGTAGCCTCAAGTTTTCCCTATGGTCTTACTAGGAAAGGAAGGCAGTAGGGGAGCTGCTTCTTCTCACCTCTTCCTTGGATTGCTGCCTGTTCCTTGTCAGGGGTGAGTGATGGCAGGGAGAGAGCCAAGCCGCCAGGACTTTGGTATGAGAGACGCCGGGTTTGGTGGGGAGATCCCAGCAGGATGCAAGGCATGGCAGGGGGGTGATGGAGGGGGATAACAAAGGCCTGCAGACCTGGGCTGCAGTGAAGGGCTTCCATCGGGCGTGCTGGAGGGGTCCAGGCACTGGGTCACAAGTTGGAGCTCAGGGGAAATCAACAGCAAAAGTCAAGGAAGGATCAGCCTGAAATGATCCAGACTCCACGAAGTCCCAGGGTGCTGGAGGGGGAGGGAGTGGAGTTCCTGCTCTCCTGGATGAGCAGGAGTGATTGGCTCCAAAAGCCATGTGCCAGTGCTCCCCCACCCCTGCCCCTGCTCCAGATAAAGCAGCCCAGCAGACGTCCCGAGGTCCTTCCAGACCGAAGTCTAATTTCTCTGCTCCAGGGGCTTAAGTGTTGGTTCAGAGGTCAGCAGGCAGCACCAGTGCTGGGCAAGGCTGAAGCTCCTGTTCACTGAGAGCAGAGCCCTGTGCCCAGGCCATCACATGCAGCTGGCACCTGCACAGCCTCAGCAGAGCAGGAGATGTGTGGAGATCAGTGGCCTGGACGAGTGGTGCCAGGGCAGATCCTGGCTGTGTCACTGTGTTGGGATCTGGGCTCAGCTTCACTCACTTAGCCAGACCTGCAAAATACACCTCAACCACTGAAGGAAGCCTGAGGGAAGCCTCTCTGACTCCTCTTTGCACCAAAACTCTCTCCTCCTGCAGGCCCCACGTTGCTGCCACCTAAGTTCTGCCTTCACCTGTGTGCTGGATGCTTTTCGTCCCAGCAGAAGGTGCAGGATGCTTGCAGATGAGGAAAGGTCTCACTAAGTTCTTCACTCACACACACCAAAGAAAGAAAGAAAGGGGGGGAAAGCCTTTTTTGTAGTGCAGACATTCATATTTTTGGTTTGAAAGGACCTTTCATATCAGTTTTGTGCCTCTGGTTTCTTATTACTGGAACAGCAAGAGCTAATAGGGTTAAGAGTGTACACCACAGTGGGGACAGCAGCACCTGGAGCACAGCAAACCCCCCTGGCCTGCCTGTGTGCCTGGCAGAGTGGTGCTCCTGTCCTGGCTGGAAGGAGGGCTGCCATCAGCTGAGGCTGGAGGTGGGCTGCCAGGAGCAGTGAAAAGATCACACACTGCTAGCCTAGCAGAGAGAGTTTCCCTTTGGCCCAGGCAGCATGGGAAGCAGAGAGCAAAATGCACATGGGATGAGAAGCCAGGCAGGTAGGGCTGCCAGGAGAGCCTTGCAGCAAGCCCCCACAGTGCCTGCAGCAGAGGCCCCCTGGGCAAATGGCACAGGAAGCTTTGGCAAAACTAAGGGAGTAGGATGCTTAGGAACCTGGGGTCTGATTTAGACAGGGTCACAGAAGCACCTGGATTGGAAAGGACCTTTAAGCTCATCAACTCCAATCTTTACAGAATCGTTTGGGCCCTCAATTCAAGAGGGATGTTGAGGTGCTGGAAGGTGTTTGGAGAAGGGCAGCAAGGCTGGGGAGGGGCCTGGAGCACAGCCCTGTGAGGAGAGGCTGAGGGAGCTGGGGGTGTGCAGCCTGCAGCAGAGGAGGCTCAGGGCAGAGCTGATTGCTGCCTGCAGCTGCCTGCAGGGAGGCTGTAGCCAGGTGGGGTTGGGCTCTGCTGCCAGACCCCCAGCAACAGAAGAAGGGGACACAGTCTGGAGTTGTGCCAGGGCAGGTCTAGGCTGGATGTTAGGAGGAAGTTGTTGTCCAAGAGAGTGATTGGCATTGGAATGGGCTGCCCAGGGAGGTGGTGGAGTGGCTGTGCCTGGAGGTGTTGCAGCCAAGCCTGGCTGGGGCACTTAGTGCCATGGTCTGGTTGCTTGGCCAGGGCTGGGTGCTAGGTTGGGCTGGCTGAGCTTGGAGCTCTCTTCCAGCCTGCTTGATTCAATGACTCTCTGAGTCTCTGACTCTCTGATTCTAAGACTCTGATTCTAACGACTCCATGCAGACACACACCAAAAATAAGGCAGGTAAAGGACAGACACAGCCCTCAGCTCCTGCCCTCCCTTCCCAGGGATTTCCATCCCCTGCCTCCCAGTCTTGTGTTATTCCTAAGCCGCAATTAATTAGGAAAGATCAAGATAGCAGAAAGATGGAAACCTTATTACTTGGTGTTATGTTTCCAGGGGCTTAGTTTCTGCCCAGGGAAAACGTTTCCCAGGAGATTAGCTAATAGTTAAGCTATTAAAGGGCTTCTAAACTGGAAAGGTTATTTGTGAGGTCAGACAACTTTGCTAAGCTGGTAGTTTCAGAAAGAAGAAAGAAAAGAAACGATCCTGGGTTCCTCCACTAATTCATCGATCAAAATGACACCTTTTAAAGTGTGGATGAAAACGGCACCGGTTTGAGCCTGCCCTCGTGTAAGCCCTGCGTGAACACTGCACATTACAAGCCTCTAACTGCAGTCGTTTGGGAGTGAGAATGGAGCGTTTGTTCTGCTTACCAAGCGCTAATTTACTGCGAGCTCACAGAGAGCTGAACCAAGCCTCCCTGCTGAAAGACCTGAGCCCTCACCAGACCCCACCTGGAGTCCTGGGCGCAGTTCTGCACCCCCAGGGCGAGAGGGACATGGAACTGTTGCAGCAGGTCCAGAGGAGGACCAGGAAGATGCTCAGAGGGAGGAGCAGAAGGCAGAGATTCAGGGCCCGGGTGAAAGATGGAGCAACACCCCTGTGCTTCTGCATCGTGCTTTAGCCAAGGACTGGCCACTGTTAGCCTAATCGTTAGGGCCACCAAGACGCTGAGAGGGCTGCAGCAGCTCTGCTCTGAGCACAGGCTGAGAGAGTTGGGGCTGTGCAGGCTGGAGAAGAGAAGGCTTGGAGGAGACCTTGGAGTGGCCTTGCAGGGGGCTAGAGGAGGGCTGTGGAGGGACTACTGACAAGGATTTGTAATGAGAGGATGAGGAGGAATGGGTTTGAAGTGGCAGAGGGGGGATTGAAAGTGGCTGTTAGGAAAGGGTTGTTTGGAGTGAGAGTGGTGAGACACTGGCACAGGTTGCCCAGGGAGGTTGTGGAGCCAGCTGGATGTGGCACCATTCAGCACCACTCTCTGGGCCCAGCCCTCCAGCCAGTTCTTCACCCATACCAGAGTGAATCTGTCTGAGCCACCAGCTGCCAGCTGTGCCAGGAGCTGCTTGTGGCAGAGGGTGTCAAAGGCTTTGCTGCAGTCCAGGCAGACTCCATGCACAGCCTGTCCTGCACTCACCAGGCAGGTAAACTGATCATAAAAGGAGATCAGGGTGGTCAAGCAGGACCTGCCCTTCCTGAACCCGTGCTGGCTGGCTTGGTGTTGCCCCTGAGGTTTCAGCTCTGTAATGGAGAGTAGGGCAGAGCTCTGAGTCCAGGTTGTCCCCTTCTTGGGCTGCCATCCTGGCTCCCCGTGCCGCACAGGTTCTCCCTGTGGCAGATGCATACAACATGTTACTCTCCTCCCATGCCAGTCTAGGAATGGCCCCAGGGGTACAGTGCCAGTGGCAGTGGCTGCAGGGTGCAGGCAGGGGTTTGTAGGGAAGCAAGTGCCCACCTTCTGCAGAAGGCAGGCAGGCAGGCAGCACGGGCACCAGCACCCAGCTCCCTACTCCGGGGGCAGCCACCTCTGAGCACCAAAGCCAGTCCTTTTGCACGGAGAGGGGAGGTGTGCCCACCCCAGAACAACAGCCGGCCCCGTGGGAAAGGCTTAGGAGGCCCCGACCGGCAGACCTCGAGGCTGCTGCGCCCTGTGCACTACCCTTGGAGCTCGCAAGAGCTGCGCCAGCCCCAGCGCTGCGCTCTCCTGGCCGCGTAGGTGCTGTCCGAAGCACGCGTGCTGTTTCAGCAGCGGCTGCCTCCAGTGTCCGGCTGTGTGGGCAGCAGAGGCAGGGTTGCTTTTCCTTCCATCTGGCCCCTCTGTGTCCTCCAGCAAAGGCGCCAGCACTCGTGGCTACAGCTGGAGCAAAACCCATGTGTCGGAGCTTGGATCGTTTTCCTTCCCAGCCCAGGCATCTGGACCTGCGGCTTGTTCAGCTAACAGCACAGCACAGCAGCTCTGCAGCTAGAGCTGAACAGCCATGGGGAGGCCTGGGCAGGAGCTCACCTGTCCGACAGGGCACTTTTCACTCCTCCTTTTGCCAGGATGTGACTCGTTGACATAAATCTCCTGGAGGCAGAGTGAAAGGCGCTGCCGGATGAGGATGACCTCCTTTCCGAGTCTCTGCTAGCCTATCTGCTGCTCCTTCCAGAGCTGCTCCTGTCAAGATACTGTGTTTGTAAAGGCAGAGGGGGTTTTGTAATGAAGCATTGAGGGCATATGGGAATCATGTCAGGATTTACTGCCTTACACTTGAAAGTGATCTCGTTGATCACAGAGGCTCGCAAGCCGCAGGGAGCTGTTGAATGCCTCTGCTGCTGAGGTGATGCAAGGGAGAAGGGGGAGCCAAAACCCCCTCAGGTCTTTCACTCCTGGGGGGTGATCAGGCTGCAAGGGCTGAAAGTGTGTTTGGTGCTGGTGAACATTTTTTGCAGGGAGAATTGAGGGATTTAATTTAGGGATTTAATCAAGCAGGTTGGAAGAGAGCTCCAAGCTCAGCCAGCCCAACCTAGCACCCAGCCCTGCCCAACCAACCAGACCATGGCACTAAGTGCCCCAGCCAGGCTTGGCTTCAACACCTCCAGGCACAGCCACTCCACCACCTCCCTGGGCAGCCCATTCCAATGCCAATCACTCTCTCTGCCAGGAGCTTCCTCCTAACACCCAGCCCAGACCTGCCCTGGCACAGCTCCACACTGTGTCCCCTTCTTCTGTTGAAGAGCCCAACCCCACCTGGCTACAACCTCTCTAGGGAGCCTGTTCCAGTGTCCTACTCCATGGGGCTGCTTTCTGTAGCCTGTACTGGTGCATTATCCCTCCCCCAGGTGCAGGATGCCCTTTTCCCTGGCATGATTCTCAATTCCACCTCTGGCAGTGAGCAGCTGGGACCAGAGAAGGCTGAAGATCCTGCAGCCTGCGAGCTGCACCCTTTCTCCAGGGGACAGCAAGGGGGTGGTTGTTAAGGCAGCAACCATATGTGAGTGATTGAGGAGAGGCATCCAGCACTGAGCTCAGAAACCTGAAGCCAGCTTGCTGTGCATGACAGATCTCTGCATTCTGACCTGCTGCTGACAACAAAGATATTTCACTATTACCTGCACAGCACTGACTGGGCTGTCTTGGGGTTTTTTTCCCCTTCCCCCAAATGAAAGCCAGTTGAGAGAAGCTGGCAACAGACAAATGATGCTCATTCCACTCCTGCTTTTACTTAATGGCCACAGCCAGGGTCCTCAGCATTCACTGGTGACACTACTATTAAAAACATATTTCTTATCTGGCTCTTTTATTCCTACAAATGTGGAGCATGGACATAAATCTGTGCTGATGGACTGATGAGGGGGAAGAAGAGCTGGCCCGGGGTGGACTCCACCAAGCTGTGCACCTGCCTGGCCTGAGCTCTCCAGGCAGCATCTTCACTCAGGGAACAGCAACCCCCAGGCCTCCAGGATCCTTGTGGTCCCTTCCAACCCTGACTGATTCCCTGGTTCTATGAACAACCCCAGCTGGGTGAATCTGCCTCCCCTTCAGCCCGTGCAGCAGAGAGATGCTGCTGGCTCCCACAGAGTGGATTAGAAGCAGAGGTGAGAGCTGTGGGCGAGCAGGAGAATATTGCTTCCCCCTCCCCCCACGTGGCCTCTCCTCCCCAAAGCATCAGGAGACCAAGCTGTGAGCCAGGGAGCAGCCTCAGATTGCTCACAGATGTCAGGATGAAGAGAAGTTCACTGCAGGCTGTGAAGGGAAGGTCACCAAGGAGCACCTCCACCAGGGCACATGCACCACCAAACCTGGCAGGAAGCTTCCACCAGGGACGTTTTTCACACAGGCAGCAGATTTTGCAGCTCCAGCTTGCCTGAGGGTGAGCCCTGGTGTCAGAGCATCCTCGACCTCAGACACACACTGCCTTCTGAAAGGCTTTTCCCTCCAAACCTTTCCAAGAGCAGCTCCTCAAGGTGGGGATGCTTTCCAAAGAGGCTCTTTCGTCAGAGCGGGAGAAGAGGCAGCTGGAGGAGCGGTGCTGCTGCCTGCTTGGCAGCGTTTGGAGCGTGTTGAGTGCAGGCTGAGTCAGCAGGCAGCGTTTTCCCCCAGGCAGGAGCAGATATTTCATGCAGATTTTGCCATCCCCTTCTTGTTTCCTGTGTATAGGAAGTGCCCTGAAGGCAGAGGAGGAGACAGTGCAGAGAGCTGCGATGCACGAAGGCTACTGATAAACCGGGGGGGGGCAAAAAGAAACTTCCCAGCAGCTGAACTACTTAAGCCACGGAAGAGCTGGGGAGAAGGCAAGGGGGAAGGAGGCTGTTACTGGCTGGCTGTGGAAACAGGAGGCTGCACAGTGGGAGCCAGCCAGAATCAGAGAACCATAGAATCAGGCAGGTTGGAAGAGAGCTCCAAGCTCAGCCAGCCCAACCTAGCACCCAGCCCTAGCCAAGCAACCAGACCATGGCACTAAGTGCCCCAGCCAGGCTTGGCTGCAACACCTCCAGGCACAGCCACTCCACCACCTCCCTGGGCAGCCCATTCCAGTGCCAATCACTCTCTGCCAACAGTTTCCTCCTAAAATCCAGCCTAGATCTGCCCTGGCACAGCTTGAGACTGTGTCCCCTTGTTCTGTTGCTGCCAGGCACCCAGCAGCAGAGGTGGTGCCACAGCTCCTGGCTCAGAGCAGATGGTCTCACACACACTCACTCACCAGCCTCTGCCATATACCAAACAGTCTGGCAACGTGGATTCTGCCTTCTTCAAGTCTCAAAGCCTGAGTGCACCAACTGCATGGCTGCACTGACTGCATGGCTGCACCAACTGCATGGCTGCACTGACTGCATGGCTGCACCAGCTGAGTGGCACCAACTGCATGGCTGCACCGACTGCATGGCTGCACCAGCTGAGTGGCACCAACTGCATGGCTGCACCAGCTGCATGGTTCCACCAGCTGCCCTGCCAGAGCAGCTCCACCTTTGTTGGGTTTGCTTTGCTACAGTCCAGTTTCCATTTTCATTCATTTTCCAGTCTCCCTCCTTTCCTCTCCATCCCTTCCTTTCCTCTCCATCCCTTCCTTTCCTCTCCATCCCTTCCTTTCCTCCCACCTTCCTCGTCCCAGCTCCCCTCTGTCCTTTCAGCACCACCTCCCCTCTCCCGCCCCGCACTGCCTTTCCCCTAACGCACAGCACCTGGGTCCTGCGGCAGTCTCCTCCCCCCCCAGGTGTGACCACTTTGCCCTCCCTGCCCATTGCCCTTTATAAGCAGCGCAGGCGAGGCAGAGCCCCAAGTTCGCCCATCTGGGCAGAGGGATCCTGCTCCCCTCGTCACCGGTGAGTGCCTGTGGTGTGCACTGGGTGTGTGGGAGTGGTTTCCAAAGGCCGGGGGGCCTGCTTGGCCCCCCGGCTCGTTAGGGCAGGTTAGGCTCCATGACTGCTCTGATGTCACCTCTGGGTGCTGGGTGAGCTTCTCTCCTTTCAGCTGCTTCTCTGCTGCCTGCTGAAGAGGGCAGGAAGGAGCCTGTGAGCCGTCTGGAGAAGCCTCGCCTGAGCCTGCTGGAGATGCCTGAGGAGTCCTCTTCTTCCAGCAGCTTCCTTTCCCTCTGCAGCTCCCTGGCAGCTCTGGAGAAGGATGGGACCTGGCTTCACGGATGCCCTTTGGCTCTCTGACCTCCGGAGGATGAGTTCTGCTCACGTCCAAGCTGGGGTTTGGCACCCAGCTGGGGTTTAGCTGCAGCCACGCTCCAGCCCCCAGCTGGGCTGTGTTGGTGGCACAGGCACTGAGTAGGTGACTGCTCCGTGTGTGCCAGCACAGCACTGCCAGGTGCTCTTCCCAGTGCTCCACAGGCTGTGCAGGGGGCTTAGGTCTAACCCTTTTGCCTTCTTTAGCTCCATGAAGTATGGAGATGTCTGGGGTTGAAGTCATCCCCCATGTGTTGGTAACAACCTGGAGTGGCTTGGGTTGGAAGGGAGCTCAAAGCTCAGCCAGTGCCAACCCCCTGCTATAGGCAGGGACACCTCCCACTGAAACAGGCTGCTCAAGGCCTCATCCAGCCTGGACTTGGACACCTCTAGGGAGGTTGTGGGGCACAGAGTCACAGAATGGGATCAAAGCTCATGTTGGGTGCTTCTGTGCCTCACAGCCTCCCTGGGCAGCCTGTGCCAGAGTCTCACCACCCTCAGCCTGTGCCAGTGTCTCACCACCCTCACTCCAAAGAACCCTTTCCTAACATCCACTTTCCATCTCCCCTCTGCCACTTCAAACCCATTCCTCCTCCTCCTCTCATTACCAGACCTTGTCAATTGTCCCTCCCCAGCCCTCCTGTAGCCCCCTTCAGATCCTGCAAGGCCACTCCAAGGTCTCCTCCAAGCCTTCTCCAGGCTGCAGAGCCCCAACTCTCTCAGCCTGTGGAGGATGTCCCTGCTGAGTGCAGAGAGGGGTGGAGTGGGTGACCTTTGGGGTCCCTTCCATCCCCATCCATTCTGTGAGTGTGTGACTCACTGCATGGCAGTCTCTAAGCAGGAGCTGTGCCCTTAGGAGACCTGGGTGTTGGTAGCCACGTCTGTGGCATGTCTCTGCCCTCCAAAGTGGCAAGGATAGAAAGCTCCTCTCGTTGTGCTGCAGGTGGGGGTTACCTAAAAGCTGCTGGGAATCCATTGCCATGTGGCCCACACCACAGGGCCTCTGTGCCAGATGCAGTTTGTGACTGGGCCCAAAACCTGGTTTGAAACTCTGCTGCTGACTGAAAGTGAATTGCTGTAACCTCCCCAACCATTTGTACTGCACAAACCCAGGGGCTGAGGAAAGTGGACAAGCAGCAAGGCTTAGTCTGTGTGTGGGAGCAGAAAGAAACACAAACACACGTTAGGAGCTGGATGTTCTCATCACAGAACCAACCAGGCTGGAAAAGACTTTGAGATCATCAAGCCCAACCTAGCACCTAACACCTTCTAATTAATTAAACCCTGGCACCAAGTGTCTCATGCAGCCTCCTCTTGAACACCTCCAGGCACAGTGACTCCACCACCTCCCTGAGCAACCCATTCCAGTGCCAATCACTCTCTCTGACAACAACTTCTTCCTAACATCCAGCCTGACTCTGCCCTGGCACAACTCCACTGTCCCCTTGTTCTGGTGCTGCTTGCCTGGTAGCAGAGCCCAACCCCACCTGGCTACAGCCTCCCTGCAGGCAGCTGCAGGCAGCAATGAGCTCTGCCCTGAGCCTCCTCTGCTGCAGGCTGCACACCCCCAGCTCCCTCAGCCTCTCTCACAGGGCTCTGCTCCAGGCCTCTCTTGAACTGAGGGGCTCAGAACTGGACACAGTATTGCAGAGGGGCAGGAGAACCTCTCTGGACCCCCTGAGTACAGCCCCTCTAATCCACCTCAGGATGCCACTGACCTTCTTGGCCACAAGGGCACATTGCTGGCTCATGATCATCATTCTGCCCACCAGGACCCCCAGGTCCCTGTCCTCCAGGCTGCTCTCTAACAGGTCGATCCCCAACCCATATTGATCACAGAATCATGGAATGGTTTAGGTTGGAAGGGACCCCAAAGATCATCCAGTTCCAGCCCCCAGCCTGCAAGGTTGTTCTTTCCCCATTGCCACTCAGCATTTTGCCTTGCTGCATTTCATTCAGTTTCTCCCTACCCAACTCTCCAGCTTGTCCAGGTGATTTGAGGGATTGCAGCCCCAAACTCCTCAGGGATAACTAACCATGTTCCCCTGATGGGGAAATATGCAGGCACAACTAAAATGCTGCATAAGCAGAGCTTGATTCCAGAAGCAATTGGTTTTCCTGGCAGGGGAGGAGGCTCAGGCTCACTGTGTGCTGCAACCAGCCAGCAAATGTCCTCCTGAAGCTGTTGTTTCATGGGGAATTGCTATTTCATGGAGGGGAAAAAAGGTAACATCCTGACCTGGAGGGGAAAGAAGGGAAGAAGAAAGAAGTTCCCTGTGTTCTCAAGGCTGTTTCCACATGTATAGAGAGCCAGGCTTCAGATGCTGCTTCTTAACCGCTGCAGCTCAGTGACCCACCCGCAGCACTCTCCTTCCACCGACAATGTAGAGCTGGGAGAAGGAGCCTGAGAGGAAAAGCAAACAGTGCTTAAAGCCAGAGTGTAGAACCCTGCACTTGGCCTTGTCCAATCCCATCCCCTTGGCCTCTGCCCACCCACCCAGCCTGTCCAGGTCCCTCTGCAGGGCTCTCCTACCCTCCAACAGCTCCACAGCTGCTCCTAGCTTGGTGTCATCTGCAAACCTACTGATGCTGGACTCTATCTCCTGGTCCAGGTCATCAATAAAGATATTGAACAGGGCTGTTCCCAGGACTGATCCTTGGGGAAGACCACTGGTGACTGCCTGCCAGCCACTCAGCACAACAAAAGTGACTTTATTGTCACCCATCAGATAGGCAATAATAAGGCATTCACTTTGCATATCTCTAAGGGACCTGCGTCAATGGATCTTTGTTTGGCATCAATCTCTTGCAAGGGAAATACCTCCAGACTCTCAATGCCATTCAGCGAGGATGCATTTTGGTCATTAATCACCCACATCTAGGCAAGCAGTTAGAAAAGCCCAGCTGTTCCAGGCCACAATGCTGCCTTTTATTGCATCAGCAGCCTGCCTGCTAACAAGACAGCTTCCACACACGATCTGCGAGCAGGGCCACAGCGCCTTATTCCCACCCTGCTCCTTGGGGCATTGTTTGAGACTGGGAAGTTCACCGACTTAATGCCTTTCAAAAACTCCAGTCCAGCCCAATTATCCTCTGCAGGGTTTTGTAGGGCTGCTCTGTGACTTCAAGCCGGCTCTGCCCCGACCCGGCAGCTCCCAGGACAGTGTGGGCTCCCTGGGGAGGATGAAAGTCAGCTCCTGTTTACCCCCAGAACCCCTCTCAGAAAGTACATGCTGGCAGCAGTCATGCATACCCCCAGCCAGAGATGCACTTTGGCACGGAGCAAGCTGTGAGCTTCACACAGGTGGGAGCTCTGATGCCTTTAACCTGTGCTTAGTGCCCTGTCCTGCTAAGGCATCACTCCTCATCCCTTCCTCTCTCGGCAGCACAGAGTGCAAAGCTGCCACATTTCCTCCACTCATCCCTAGCTCAGGCTTCTTTTTCCCAGTGAAGTGGATATCCTGCTACTAGTCTTTTCTTTGCCCCCTGATACTCACACCCCCTTGCCCAGCAACGTTGGACTTCCTGCTTCCTATCACTTGTCCATGAGTGTTGGACTTCCTACGTCCCATCACTTGCCCAGCAGTGTTGGACTTTCTGCTTCCCATCACTTGCCCAGCAGTGTTGGACTTCCTACTTCCCATCACTTGCCCAGCAGTGTTGGACTTTCTGCTTCCCATCACTTGCCCAGCAGTGTTGGACTTCCTACTTCCCATCACTTGCCCAGCAGTGTTGGACTTTCTGCTTCCCATCACTTGCCCAGCAGTGTTGGACTTCCTACTTCCCATCACTTGCCCAGCAGTGTTGGACTTTCTGCTTCCCATCACTTGCCCAGCAGTGTTGGACTTTCTGCTTCCCACCACTTGCCCATCAGTGTTGAACTTCTTACTTCCTACTTCCTATCACTTGTCCATCAGTGTTGGACTTTCTGCTTCCCCACTTGCCCAGCAGTGTTGGACTTCCTACCTCCATCACTCGCCCACCTCCCTGGTGTCCAGCCACGCCTATAGCCTGGGATTCCCCAGGGAATTCGTGGCCAGGAGGGATTCAGGTACTGCTGAACACTCCCATGTGAAGCCCAACACTGATCTTCTGCCAGGTCTGGCCCGTGAGCATCCTCCCCCGGAGGACCACACTCCCTCATGCCTGTCCTCACCCTGGGGCTGCTTTGGAGCTGCTTGCAGCCACCCACCTCTTTTGGCATCGCCTCTCCGCGTCGGTGCCTTCCAGGGGACTGAATCAAACCCACAGCTTTGGAGTGGGTTTAAAGTTTCCCAGGGCACATTCCTCAAGGCCTCCAGCTTCCAAACTCTCAGGAATTTGCCACACAAACATGCTCCTTCCCCTTGATTTGTTTCTTCTAAGTAATTGGATGGGGGACTGTTTGCTACCTGTCATACCTTGGCTCAAGTCATTTGGGAACCAAGTGAGAAAAAGGGAGAGGTGTGGGGGGGGGGGGGGATAAAAGAGGCTCCAGTGGATTAAGACTGCTGATTGTAGTAACAAGAGGAGGTATTTTAATGACAGGTTTAAGACTTGCTAAGTAACTGCCATGTGGATTATGAACATATCTTGTAACAGGTTGAGATTAAGAGATAATCCTTAGGGGGAAAAAAAAAAAACCAACAACAAAAAGCTTTAAAACAAAAACTAAACTAAAAACAACAACAACAAAAAAGGCACCAAAAGCCTTGGGGAACATCACACTTTACAATTAAAAAACCAATATATATGTGTGTTTCATTCCCAGGGATGCTGATGCCATGAAATGTTTTCAGGTCAGTGTCCCCACGCAGGATTAAATGGCCCAGCCCAGGAGAATGGATTTGGTTCATGCTGCCTTTAACTTGGGCATCTCTTCAGTGAGCTAACAAGCCTCCTGCCAAGGGGCAGCCTGGCATCCTCGGCTGCAGGCAGCCTGCTCCTCAAGGAGCAAGCTGCCTCCCTTAGAGAATGAGCTCTTGCTCCCAGACAATGCCCTCATTGATACCTAAATGTCACATGGAAATGCTGAAGACACTCGGGGCCTTTCTCTTTCCTGCCTCCTCAAGACTTGAGCTTAACCCTCGCCAAACTGAGCCATCAGCTCTTGGATTTGACCCTCCCGTTCTGTGCTCATCAGGAGGCACCCAGCAGGGGCTGTATTTTCATTCATGAGCAGCAGTGGGCACGGGCTGGCTCTGGCACCTTCCTACCTGTGCACATGGGAGGTTCTATTCAAGAGATGCACATAGGCAGATCTCTGCTGGAAGCGCAGGAGATTCTGAGCAGCTCTTGGGGCTCTAAAACCAGCTGAAGTACTCAGATGCATGTGGACAAGGGTTGGCTCTGGCACCTTCTTGCCTGTGCCTGTGGGGGTTCTATTCACAAGATGCACATGGGCAGGTCTGTGCTGGCAGTGCAGGAGATTCTGAGTAGGCATCAAAGAATCAGGGTCTTGAGGAATCACAGAATCAGCCAGGTTGGAAGAGACCTCCAAGCTCACCCAGCCCTGGCCAAGCAACCAGACCATGGCACTAAGTGCCCCAGCCAGGCTTGGCTTCAACACCTCCAGCCACAGCCACTCCACCACCTCCCTGGGCAGCCCATTCCAATGCCAATCACTCTCTCTGACAACAACTTCCTCCTCACATCCAGCCCAGACCTGCCCTGCCACAGCTTGAGCCTGGGTCCCCTTCTTCTGTTGCTGGGTGCCTGGCAGCAGAGCCCAACCCCACCTGCCTACAGCCTCCCTGCAGGCAGCTGCAGGCAGCAATGGGCTCTGCCCTGAGCCTCCTCTGCTGCAGGCTGCACACCCCCAGCTCCCTCAGCCTCTCCTCACAGGGCTGTGCTCCAGGCCCCTCCCCAGCTTTGTCGCCCTCTGCTGGACACCTTCCAGCACCTCAACATCTCTCTTGAATGGAGGAGCCCAGAACTGGACACAGCACTCCAGGTGTGGCCTGAGCAGTGCTGAGCACAGGGGCAGAAGAACCTCCCTTGTCCTGCTGCCCACACTGCTCCTGAGCCAGCCCAGGATGCCATTGGCTCTGCTGCCCACCTGGGCACTGCTGCCTCAGCTTCAGCTCCTCTCTACCAGCACCCCCAGGGCCCTCTCTGCCACTCTGCCCTCAGCACTGCTTGGGGCTGTTGTGGTTTTGGGTCTCTACAAGCAGCTGAAGGACTCAGATGCCTGTGCCTGGTGAGGGACGTGGCCACTCTGACATCTGCCAGCTGCAACACAAGCCAGCATCAACAGGAAGGACTAGATTTATTCTCTGGCCAGCAGAAACTGCATCTCATTTCCTTACTGTCTTTTTAAAATGCCAGTTCTTAGCATATGAAGAAGAGCATGAACTTAGAGATGAGCTAAAAGTGCTTTCCAGAGGAATTATAGGCAGAAAACTGCTTTTTCTCCCAGAGAGGAACTTTCTAAGCCTAGAGAGACAAACGACAGCCAACTCTGTCAATGAAGGTGGGAAATGGAGCTCAAGGAGACAAAACCATCAAGGGAGGTTCTTCTGCCCCTGCACTCAGCACTGCTCAGGCTACCCCTTGAGTGCTGTGTCCAGTTCTGGGCCACTCAGTTCAGGGAAGGTCTAGGCTGGATGTTAGGAAGAAACTGTTGTCAGAGAGAGTGATTGGCATTGGAATGGGCTGCCCAGGGAGGTGGTGGAGTGGCTGTGCCTGGAGGTGTTGCAGCCAAGCCTGGCTGGGGCACTTAGTGCCATGGTCTGGTTAGTTGGGCAGGGCTGGGTGCTAGGTTGGGCCGGAAGAGCTTGGAGCTCTCTTCCAACCTGTCTGATTCTGTGATTCCTCAAGACCCACTGAAAGTGAAATGCCCTGCACTGGTTAACAGGTTAACTGGTTAACCTGCTCAGCAGTGTTGGACTTTCTACTTCTCATCGCTGGTTAATAGGGCAGGTTCTGCAGCAAGCTTGTGGTTAAGGGTCCAGTCAGGGTCCATGGCCAGAGAGAAGCAAAACCTGCTTTTTCTGCCAGAGAAGCAATCCTTTGCCAAGCTCCCCTACGCAAAGAAAGCAAACAGAGGAGAAGGCAGCAGCACAGCTACCTAGGGAGCTAAGCTGCAAAAACATGTGCCATGGGCAAGAGTGCAAGGTGCAGAGCGTGAGTTCACCAGCTCCAGCTGTCCTGCTCTCTGCTTTGTTTGGTTTTGCTCGGGTTTGATGTGTTAAATTGAGGGCTAGTTCATGGCCCTGAGTCATCTCCTTGCTTTGGAAGCCAGATAGTGGGAAGCAGGTATCTTGCACATCAGAGGCCAGCTGTTTCCCAGGGAGACTTCCATGGCTGCAGTGAGAACACCCGCGGGTGTTCCGTGCCTTGGGCGTGCTGAAGGAACTCCGAAGTTTAGGAACAAAAATTGCCCCTAGGTCTCAGCTCTGAATTAGAAAGGGATGAGAAGAGCTGCTCCTCAGTGCTCCAGTTATTGAGAGCATGAAACTACTGGGGCCAGGGATGAGCTTCCACGGTCCTTGGAGGTACGGGTCCTGCTCTGAAGGCTTTGCTTGGAGCGGGACCAACCTGTGCAGCATGCATGGCAGTAAGTCTGACAGGGAGGTTCTTAGCCTCATGGTTCAGGAGGAGGAGCTGGGGAGGTCCAGCCTGGTCCTGAGCACCTCCAGGGAGGTGAGGTTGTTGTTCAGGAGCAGTGTGGCACGGTGCTGACGCAGGGTAACCCTCCCACCTTTAGCAGCTAGGGGACCCCTTCTGCTCAGGGACCTAAACCATTCCATGATTTCCTTTTGCCTTGCATGTGACTCTGAAAAAAGAAACCAACCTCAAACCCCAACATTTAATTGATATCTCTCTTTGAAGCTTCCTTAAAGTGCTACTTATCTGCAAAACCCAGCAGCAAGGCCTTGGCAGCACCACAGTTCCACCACACTGTGCCTGAGGAACAGCTCCTCCTCTCTGCTTTGATGCTTCCCTCTCCGGGTGTCCTGGAGGCAGGATCTCAGCACTCGAGAGGGCCACTGGAGCTCATCCATCTGAAGGGTTGATGGTTCCTCTTTGTGACCTGTGTCCAGGAAAAGGGCCTGGCAGCAAGGTAAACAACAGAACAAGGGACACAGTCTCAGGCTGTGCCAGGGCAGGTCTAGGCTGGATGTTAGGAGGAAGTTGTTGTCAGAGAGAGTGATTGGCATTGGAATGGGCTGCCCAGGGAGGTGGTGGAGTGGCTGTGGCTGGAGGTGTTGAAGCCAAGCCTGGCTGGGGCACTTAGTGCCATGGTCTGGTTGCTTGGCCAGGGCTGGGTGCTAGGTTGGGCTGGCTGAGCTTGGAGCTCTCTTCCAAGCTGGGTGATTGTCTGGTTCTAATTCACATATGAGCTGTAGTAGAAGTGTTCCTTTCCCTGGGAGAAAGGCAGAGCACACTGATGACACCAAGCCCGTGTAGATAAATGTCAGATGCTTCCCAGCTCCATCACATTTGGTTTGTATCAGCAGTGCTAAATTCCTCCATAATTCCCCAAATTGCATTCCAGCTGCTTGACATCCACATCAGCTGGATATCCACATCAGCTGGATGCTAATCCTGTTCAAAATAAATGCAAATTCTGCAGAGAAAGTGAGCTCATGTGTGCTTGGAAAGCAAACTGTTCCCACTTGGCTGCCTCTGGGGAGGCATCAGCAGCCTTTCTTCCCCAGTCCTTTCAAGGCCACTTGAGAGGGTTGCTTGAATGAAGTATTTGCAAGCACAAGAGGAAAGGAAAATGTAATGGGGGGGATTGGAGGGGGGAGGGGGAGGGTAAATAACTCATCAGATTCTCTCATGGTAGCCTTCATCCATACCTTCTAAGCAGGTGCTGTGGTTTGCATAGCCAATGGCCTTGCCACACATCTGGGTCTATATCGTGGAGTCACAGAATCAGAGCCATAGAATTATAGAGTCATAGAATCATAGTCATAAAGACATAGAATCATAGAGTTATAGAGTCATAGAGCCATAGAATCACAGAGTCATAGAGCCAGAATCATAGAATCATAGTCACAGAGTCATAAAGCCAAGGAATCATAGAATCCTGGAAGCATAGAGTCATGGAAGCACAGAGTCACAGAGTCATAGAGACATAGAATCATAGGGTCACAGCATCATAGAGTTACAGAATCACAGAGACATAGAATCATAGAGTCTGGTGAGGAGAGGCTGAGGGCCCTAGGGCTGTTTAGTCTGGAGAAGAGAAGACTGAGAGGGGATTGAATCAGTGTCTATAACTATCTGAGGGCTGGGGGTCAGGAGTGGGGGACAGGCTCTGCTCACTGCTCCCTGGGATAGGACAAGCAGCAGTGGATGGAAGCTGCAGCACAGGAGGTTCCAGCTCAACACAAGGGGAACTTCTTGACTGTAAGGGTCCCAGAGCCCTGGCACAGGCTGCCCAGAGAGGCTGTGGAGTCTCCTGTGGAGCCCTTCAAGGCCTGTCTGGCTGTGTTCCTGTGTGCCCTGAGCTGGATTGGATGCTCCTGCTCTGACAGGGGGGTTGGACTGGGTGATCTCTTTCGATCCCTTCCAACCCCTGACATTCTATGAGCCTGTGAGCCTGTGATGAGGTTGCTCAGAGCCCTGTCTAAAGCTCAATGTTTCCAAGAATTGGGTCCCAACCTTAATGTTCCCAAGGATGAGGTTGGACTAGATGACCTCTGGAGGTCCCTCCCAACCTGGACCATGCTAAGGGGCTTCTAGCACCTCTCTAGGCAACTTGGACCAGAGTTTCACCACCCTCACTGTGAAAAGCTTCTTCCTCCTATCCAGTCTGAATCTCCCCTCTTTTAGTTTAAACCATCAGCCCTTGTGCAGCTGCTGGTGATGACAGATGAGCCTGGGCCATGCAGTGCTGCCCCCCCCAGCCTTATTTATTTGCCCAGTTTGCTCCCCAGATCTCCCAGGCATCCCATGCAGGAACACACAGCAGCATTTCCATCAGGCTGCAAGGGGGCTGGCCCATGCTGGGCTGGAGTCTGTGTCCTTGATTACCAATGCTTTAATGTCCACTGCTCCCCTCCTTTGATCCTGCCCATGGCATGCAGAAGAAAGGCAGATCTGGCTCTCGTCTGAAGCACATTTAACCTCTCTGCCCAGAACTGGGGCCTTGTCAGGCAGTGGAATTCATGGGTGGGTGAAGGAGATCACAGCAGCCCTCAGTTCATTAAAAATGGAAAAGCCTCCCCAGTCCTCACCAGCTGATCTGAAGATCTATTAGCAAATGAATGCACTTCATGCCAGACCTTAATGGCAACAGCACACACTCGTGGGGCTTCCACAAGGCAAAGCCAAGCAGTAGCTGCACAGCTCCTGACCTGGGGTGGATGGCAGATGAGCTCCTCTGGGATTTCAGGGGAGCTCCTGTTGCCCAGCTGGTATGAAACCCTGCACTGCAGCCAGGGGTCGAGAGGGTCTGCTGCTAAACTGCTCTGCAAGCAGCAACCTGGATGTTGGGATGTCTGCTCTCTAAAGCAGCCTGAGGGAGCTGGGGGTGTGCAGCCTGCAGAAGAGGAGGCTCAGAGGTGACTTCACTGCTGTCTACAGCTACCTGAAAGGGAGGCTGTAGCCAGGTGGGGTTGAGCTCTTCTGCCAGGCAACCAGCAACAGAACAAGGGGGGACAGTCTGGAGTTGTGCCAGGGCAGGTCCAGGCTGGATGTTAGGAGGGAGTTGTTGTCAGAGAGAGTGATTGGCATTGGAATGGGCTGCCCAGGGAGGTGGTGGAGTCTCTGTGGCTGGAGGTGTTGAAGCCAAGCCTGGCTTGGGGCACTTAGTGCCATGGTCTGGTTGCTTGGTTAGGGCTGGGTGCTAGGTTGGGCTGGCTGAGCTTGGAGCTCTCTGCCAACCAGCTTGATTCTATGAGTGTGTGTCCTTGTCTTCAGCCAGGGTTTTCAGAGGAGCTGGCTGCTGGGAGCAAAGCTTGGCCATGGGTTTCTTTCCCTTTTCTTTTAAGGGACTTGCAGAATCCAGCCTGAGCCAAACACTTCTGTTTGTTCTTGAAAGGAGTGAAGCATTAGTCAGAAATGCAAGTGACTCCACAGCTTTGTCTACAGAAGAAGCTGATCGAACTCTGAGCTGTGCTGAGATAGTCTCCTAGTAAATGAGTGATGTGTTCAGCCTCACAGATGTTCCATCACCTTAATCACCTCTCAGGGTCCTCTTCTCCAAGCTAAAGAGCCTCAGATCCATCAGGCTCTCCTCCTAACAGAGCTCTTCCATTCCCTTCAGCATCTTTGTGGCTCTGTGCTGGGCTCTCTCCAGCAGTTCTGGCCCCCCTCTTGAACTGGGGGGCCCAGAACTGGACACAGCACTCCAGATGTGGCCTCAGCAGGGCAGAGTAGAGGTGCAGGAGAATCTCTCTCAACCTACTCACCACAGCCCTTCTAATCCACCCCAGGATGGCATTGCCCCTCCTGGCCACCAGAGCACACTGCTGGCTCATGGGCACCCTCCCACCCACCAGGACCCCCAGATCCTTTTCTCCTTCACTGCCTTCCAACAGTTCAGTCCCCAAGATTAAGCCTGTGATTTCTTTTCTGCTTCCTCAGTTGCCACAAGCCCAGGCTGTTCATTTCCTCTCTGTTTAAATATTTGAGTTGTAATATCATCTCTTCCCCCTCCATCCTTCCTGCTCAGGGCAGTACAAGCTTGGTTCTTGCCATCTTCCTGCAGAAATCACATTTTCTAACCTCTCACCATTCTCTGCTGGCCTCTCTCCAGATGCTCCATGAAGCCTGGAAAGCTGAAGCTGGACTGAGGCTTTGCCAGCCCTGAACGCAGCAGATCGTCTGTGGGTGATGGATTGACTTGCATTTGGCATCTGACACTCTGCTCTGCACACTCCAGTGTGCTCTCCGAGTTTTACCCAAGGCACCTGGCACACTGGGCTGTCTGTGTGGCATTTCTGGGGCAGTCATCCCAGTCCATGACCCACTTCAGCCCTTGTCTGCAGCAGGCTTCCAGTGGGGCTGCACTCCCCGCTAAGTGTGGGACAGGCTTACCCTCTTTCTGCAGTCAGCTGCATCTTTTTTGTCTCAACCAACCTGATCTAGTTCAAAAAGCCCCTGCTCACTGCAGGCAAGTTGGATTAGATAACCTTTAAGGCCCCTTCCAACTCAAAACATTCAATCAATCTCCTTCAGCTGGAACCTGTCTTTCTTCAGACCATTCAGGGTTTACTCTTTCCTCCCCAAAAGGGCTTGCAGCTCCCCTTGCCCTGCCATCCCCTCAGCATTGGCATCTGAAACCATTCTAGGTACCAGGGAAGTTGATTTTGGTCTGCTGCTGCTGTTGTTCTTCTAGCAAAGCAAGCAGGAGCAATCCCAGAGAAGCACCTCCTGGCTTGCCAAGCCACCCCAAGCGCGGGATGTCAACACAGCAGTGTGACAAGGACTGATTTTCTCAAGGCTTACCCAGCACCTCCAGGCTCTGGCTTGCTCTGCTGGAAACACTGCAAGGGAAGGCTTTATTTATAGTGCTTCATTATTTCCACTTTCTTGCCCAACTTTTGTGCACTCTTGTAAAGTCTTGGACACACTCCTTGGGAGACGACTCCAGCCTCGTTTCTTTTCCGTTACCCAAATCTCTTTGTTTGCTGCTACTTAAGGCCAGGCCTGAGTTAAGTTTAGTTCTGGTGTAGTGTAAAACCAGGGTAGACTCCAAACTGAACCTCATAGCTGGCAGAAACCTGTTCCATTTTAGCTTAAACAATTCAGCAGGATGGAGTTGGCCAGACCCAAGTTTTCCTCTGCTGCTTTTGGAGCTGCATCAAGGACAGGGGCAGGTTAGGTACCAGGAAAGAAAAGAAAGAGGGGGTTTTAGCTTAGATGGATTTAGAATCATGGAATCACAGAATCATGGGGGTTTGGAATCATGGAATCAGAATGATGGAATCACAGAGTGATAGACTTGTAAAATAATAGATTCACAGAATGATAGGCTCACAGAATCACAGAACAATAGAATCACAGACTGATAGACTCATAACATAGCAGATTCACAGAACGATAGGATCACAGAACCATAGAATGATAGAACCACAGAATCATGGAATCACAGAGTGACAGAATCACAGACTGATAGACTCACAAAATAACAGATCCACAGAACAATAGGACCACAGAATCATGGAATCACAGAATATAGAGTCACAGACTGATAGGATCACAGAATCATGGAACAGTAAAATCACAGAATGGCAGAATCATAGCACCACAGAATCACAGAATGATAGAATCACAGAATGGGCTGGGCTGGAAGAGACCCCCAAAGGTCCCCTCTGCAGTAAACAGAGGCATCCTTGACTTCGTGACCCGAGTCCTCTGTAGCCACAGCACTGCAGCTCTGGGCATAGGTTGTGTGTGCAACTAATCCCCACTGGAGCAGATCCCAGCTCACTCTCCTGCTTTCCTGGCTACGTGTGAGAGCCAGCCAAGGCTTAACAAGCACTCACCATGCTTTTGATGCACAGCCATAGCCCAGGTTTGCCTGACTGGCAAAGCTGAGCGCGCTCCTGGCTGGGCTGGGCTGAGTCTCATGTTTCCCACCACCCAGCAGTAACACGAACTCGCTTTGAAGGCTTCAGTCCTTACCACCAGACAAAAAATCCAGCCTTGGGATTCTGTTTTTTCCTCCCTTTGTGCAATAACAGCATACCCCAAAGCTAAAAGCAATGTTTGTTTCCAGGAAACAGCAACAATAAAAAAGCCTTCATTGAATTCATTAATTCCTTGTGCATATCTGGAAGGACATTCAGCTCAGCAGCTAATTGATGTGCAGCTCAGTGAAGCCTGTTGCCACCACAGCTGGCAGAGCCTTCTGGGCTGAGGTTTTCCCTCGGATGCTCCCTGTGTCCTAAACATCCATAAATTGTGCTGGGGTATGTCACAGCTAAAAGAAAAGAGGCTCTGAGTCATGGAACCATGTATGTGGGAGGGAAATCCCTGCTGAGCCACTTGAGTGCTCAAGTGCTGGTACCTAAGTTGCCCCAGCCTTACTGTCCCTGGAGATGTTCAAGCAAAGACTGGATGGGACACTTTGTGCCATGGTCTAGGTGATTGGCCAGGGCTGGGTGCTAGGTTGGACTGGATGAGCTTGGAGGTCTCTTCCAAACTGCTTGATTCTAGGATTCTATGGTCTGGTTGATTGGTTAGGGCTGGGTGATAGATTGGACTGGATGATCTTGGAGGTCTCTTCCAACCTGCTTGATTCTAGGATTCTGTGATTGTCCCTGCCCTGGAGTCATGGAATCAGTCAGGGTTGGAATTCATCAAGGTGAGGTGCTTCAGGGTAACCTGGGAAAGTGATCTATGCATAGAAGCATGCAGAAGAGCAGAGATGGTGCCTGCAAGTTTATCAGGGAGGAGAAAGGTGCAAGGCAAAGAGCCAAGACCAAGTCAAGAACTACCTCCTCGTGGCATATGGTGGTGCGGCACACAAATGGTATTTGCTCCTTCTCTAAAGTCACCGCCCCTGAATTCTTCCCGTTGAAATGTGCTGGGTGCCTAACACCAGAGTCGTGGCACGCTTAAGGGCAGGGTGCAGGACGGGCAGGGTGCGGGACGGGCAGGGTGCTGGATGGGCAGGGTGTTGGACGGGCAGGGTGCAGGACGGGCAGGGTGCGGGACCGCCAGGGTGCAGGACGGGCAGGGTGTTGGACGGGCAGTGTGCGGGACGGGCAGGGTGTTGGATGGGCAGGGTGCGGGACGGGCAGGGTGCTGGATGGGCAGGGTGCAGGACGGGCAGGGTGCGGGACGGGCAGGGTGCTGGACGGGCAGTGTGCGGGACGGGCAGGGTGCTGCATGGGCAGGGTGCTGGATGGGCAGGGTGCGGGACGGGCAGGGTGCGGGACGGGCAGGGTGCTGGACGGGCAGGGTGCGGGACGGGCAGGGTGCGGGACGGGCAGGGTGCTGGATGGGCAGGGTGCGGGACGGGCAGGGTGCTGGACGGGCAGGGTGCGGGACGGGCAGGGTGCGGGACGGGCAGGGTGCTGGATGGGCAGGGTGCGGGACGGGCAGGGTGCGGGACGGGCAGGGTGCTGGATGGGTAGGGTGCGGGACGGGCAGGGTGCTGGACGGGCAGGGTGCGGGACGGGCAGGGTGCGGGACGGGCAGGGTGCGGGACGGGCAGGGTGCGGGACGGGCAGGGTGCGGGGGCTGCGAGCGGCCGTGATTGACGGTGCCGTGCAGTGCTGACAGCAGCGGGGTTGGCTTTCATTGTCGCAGCCGAAGTGGCTTCCATGTGGTGCCGTTTGAGGGATGTCTGGGTGGCAGCTGCCTTCCCCTCTGCGCTTCTGAGAGGGAAATGAACTTCTCCATCCTGAAAGCCCGCAAGAAGGGCTGGGTGCAGCTACTGAAGGGAGGGGAGGGGGAGAGGTCCTGGCCAGAGAATGTGACTTCCTGTTTACCAAACACAAGGGGTTTGTGATGCTTCCCAGAGCACTGCCCGGTTTGGGAACAGAAGGGTTTTGTTGAGGGATTTTGGTTTGGTTTGGGGTGGGTTTTTCTGAGACTTCTCCAAAAGGGCTGCAGCAGCTCTGCTGTGAGCACAGGCTGAGAGAGTTGGGGCTGTGCAGGCTGGAGAAGAGAAGGCTTGGAGGAGACCTTGGAGTGGCCTTGCAGGATCTGAAGGGGGCTGCAGAAGTGCTGTGGAGGGACTATTGACAAGGATTTGTAGAGAGAGGATGAGGAGGAATGGGTTTGAAGTGGCAGAGGGGAGGCTGAAAGTGGATGTTAGGAAAGGGTTGTTTGGAGTGAGGGTGGTGAGACACTGGCACAGGTTGGAGGGTGGTGAGACACTGGCAGAGGTTGCCCAGGGAGGCTGTGGAGTCACTGTCCCTGGAGGTGTTGAAGCCAAGGCTGGCTGGGGCACTTAGTGCCATGGTCTGGTTGGTTGGGCAGGGCTGGGTGCTGGGTTGGGCTGGCTGAGCTTGGAGCTCTCTTCCCACCTGCCTGATTCTGTGATTCTATGACCTGTGACTTCTTCTTTCTTTTTCCAATTTTCAGGCATTTTGCACTGGAAAAATCGACAGCTACACTGAAAAGGATCAAAGCCATCAAGAGTATCCCATGGGCAGGGACACCCTACCCTGGATCAGGAATGTCACCAGTCTGGGAAAAGAGAGCAGCCATGGCTGTCCCCTGCAGGGCCTCTTTCTTTTCATCATCTGGCCCAACCTCTCTGGGTAACAGCAGAGTTTAAATGAGGTGCCCAGCAGCCTGCTGAGCTGAGGCCTGAGACTGTCCAGTGGAAGGCAAGCCACTGCTTCCCTGGGGATAGCATTCCCATGGCTGACTGTGCTCATGGGGAGACACTTCCTGCTGGAGTGCAATGGGAATCTCCCCAGCAGTCACCACTCCACATCCCCCCTTGTCTTTTCCATGGCACCCCTTGGAAAAAGGGAGTCTCCATCTCCCTGGTAGCCACCCTCTGCATCCTGCTGCATGGTAATAAGGTGTCCCCTAAGCCTCCTCTTCTCAAGGCTGACCAAAGGCAGCTCTCTTGGCCTCTCTCTGGCTGCCAGGCCTCTGTGGAAGCTTTCTAGTGCTGAATCTTTCCAGCGTTCTGTGGTACCCAACTGAACCTCAGCCACATGTGATGAAAATGCCACGCTTGCTCTAGCAGCACTTAACAGGCCTGATGCTGATGCTGCTGAGAGAAGCTGGATGGTCCATGCAAGGCTGTCCAGGAGGGTCCTTCTGGCCTTAAAATGGATTAACAACCTTTAGAAGAATCATTTCTTTCCCCCTGCATACTCCAGAAGGCTGCAATGAGCTGGAATGAGCGTGGGGAGTATCCACAGAGTGCTCACACCCCTGTGGCTCTCTGCAGCCAGTTCCTCTCACTGCCAGTGTTAAACTGGCAGCATTCATTGGTTTGTGGCAGTGCCTGTAGGCCTCCTGGTGCTGCTGAGCTGCAGACCACTCGCTGCCTTGCTGACCAGTGTGTCCCTGCTGGTTTTCCATCTGCTGCACAGAGCAGTCAGACAAACAGAAATTGCTCACTCTCAGCTTACTTGCCAGCAAGGGCTGATGACTGAATGCTCTTCCTGTGGTGTGGGAAGGCTGCAGAGCTGCTCAAAAACACCTCTGAGAGAGCTGGAGTTGTTCAGCCTGGAGGAGAAAAGGCTCTGGGGAGGCCTTAGTGTGGCCTCTCAGTATTTAAAGGGGGCCTGTAAGAAAGATAGGGGCAGACTTTTTAGCAGGGCCTGCTGCAACAGGAGAAGGGGTGAAAGATGGGGGTAAGAATCACAGCATCACAGCATTCCTCAGATTGGAAAGGACCTTCAAGCTCCTCGAGTCCAATCATTAGTTTCACACTGACAAGTCCTTGGCCAAACCAAACCCCTCAGCACATCTAATCACTGTGAATCTCTGTGGTTGGAAAGGACCACCAGGATCAGCCAGTCCAGCCTTCACCCCAGCAGCCTTCATCACCAGGCCATAGCCTCCAGCGACACATCCACTCTCCCTTCAAAGGAGAGAAAAAGAAATGATGACCTTTAGATGACCTTTAAAGGTCCCTTCCAGCTCAAATCATCCTTTGATTCTGTGATTCTACAACTCAGCTGTGCTGCTGAGCAGCAGCGCATGTGGGGCTCTGCCAGCTGCAGAAGAAGGGTAAGGATGGCACTTGCAAGCACTGGCATGGCCTCACTGGCTTGTGTGCAGCTTCTTCTGGTGCTCAGCCCGAGTCCCAGCAGAGAGAAATACCTCACATACTGCTTATTACCATCAGTGTCATTTTCTCTTGCGAAGCTTCCCTCAGATGAGTCACAAGATGCTGGAAGTGCAGCTTTTCCAGCAGACAAATATGCCCAAATTGGCAGGCAGATCTTTTCTTAGATACTCTAATTCTTGACAAGGCTGGTGTGGCTCAAGTAAAATTTGCTGGGGGGGTGGTGGGGGGAAATGTACAGCTCCCCCCAGACTGGAATGGCAATGTTTCCCTGGGCTCTGAATCAGAGCCCTTGATAGCAGGGAATGGATGATATGTCTGGAGAGAGGCAATCCAAAGGCTAAGCAGCAGCTGCAGACCTAAGGCTGGTTCAGTGCTTCTAGGCAGACCACAAGCTCACTGCAGAGCAACTCTCACCATGCTGTGCAAGGGCCAGCTGAAATGGAAGCAAAAAGCTTCAGGGGAGTCACTTGAGAGAGGATGCTCAGAGGAAGATGCTTTCTCCATGGCTTCATCACCTCCAGGCTATCTCAGTTGCATCCATACTAGCAAATGAAACATCACCAGAAGTGAGGGTCCCACCAGTGCCTGCACAAGTTTGTTCTTTTCAGCTGCTCATATGCTGCTCTTCTACCTTCACATGGGCTACCCAATGCTCCTCCAGGGTGCTCAGCACAAGCAGAAGAAAGCACAAATCATGGAGGCTGTGGATGCAGTAGAAGACTAAAGACTACAATCATCTGAGCTGGAGCCAAGGCTGGCAGTGAGGAGTTGATGTGCACCTCTGTCCTGCAGTCTATATTGTCCTGGCACCCAAATGCTGAAGACTACATTCAGCTGAGCTGGAGCCAAGGCTGGCAGTGAGGAGTTGATGTGCACCTCTGTCCTGCAGTCCATATTGTCCTGGCACCCAAATGCCTTCCAGAAGATGAGGGATGCAGTCACAGAATGTCACTTGGTGCCTCCTCTGGCCCATGCCAAGCCCCTGTGGGCACTCTTGAACCTCATATGTCTTATAACAGAGCAGTTACATTTGGGGCTGTGCTGGTTAGAGGCTAATTGGAATATTTTAATGAGACGAGCTGGATCATTGGCTAAGGGAGGGATTTCTGTGTGATGCACATCCAGGTCTCCTTTATGGTCTTTTTTCTCAAGCATGGGTGCTCTGGGCGTCTCAGCTGTGTCAGTGAACACTGTGAAGCCCACTACGAGGTGACAAAGGATGCTTGAGATCCGAAGGGATGCTGTCATGAGGCAGCTCAGCCCACTATGAGGTGACAAAGGATGCTTGAGATCCGAAGGGATGCTGTCATGAGGCAGCTCAGCCCACTATGAGGTGACAAAGGATGCTTGAGATCCGAAGGGATGCTGTCATGAGGCAGCTCACCGACACCAAGTCATTTGCACAGTCCTAGCGAATTACTGTATTGTCTTTCAGTTACTCAGCCTTCACCACTGGGTTTGTGCTCAACTCACCCTGAGTAGTTCCAGCTCTGCCCCCTGGGCTCCTCTGTCTGTGCTCTTCATGAGCAGCACATGGATGAGATCAGAACTGCAAGAGCTACTGCTGTGCTCTCCACTTTTTGTTCTGTATGATTGCACCTTTTTGACACCTACTTTGCACCGACGTGCAGGGGAACCTGTCTAAATCGACTCACAACCCCCAGTAAGATTCCACCTAATGTACTGCTGCAGCTCCTTGGAGGTATCAGGTTCGATCTGCTCCTTCTGCTTTCTCTGGAGTGAATTTAATGCTTCCCTCCAAATACACACAGCCTAGAGGAAAGAAAAGCTCATTCCCTTGAGGCCACTTGGCCGCAGGCTCTGACAAACGCCTGCCATGCTAAGGAAATGTAAACCAGTCCCAGGTGGTGCCACGCTCTTGCCAACCTCCTCCACTCCCCTCCAGGAATTTCGCCACTCTGATGCTTGGAGCCAGGCAGGGGCAGATCAAAGGGACACCCTCCAGGGCTGGCCACTGGCTGCTGTAACCGAGCACCGTCCCCTTCCAGCCACAAACAGCAAGGGTGCTGCAGACCTTCCCTCTCCTTCTTGCGTTTCCTCTGCTTCGGTGGGGATGACAAATAATGTTTTTTAAGCTCATCAAGGAAATGATCTCAGATTTTAAGCCCTTTCCTGGGGCAGCTTTGAATATTTAGCTCTCTCTGTGTGTGTGTTTCTGTTGCTCTCTTCTCTCCTACACATCCGAGAGAGAGCTTCCCCTCTAGGAAGGGCGAGGGGATGATATCATAGCTCAGTGCAATGCACTTGTTGCTTCACCCCTCCTCATCTTTCCAAGGGCTCACTCACATTTCACTGGAGTTGGCTCTGTTTCAAAGCCTCAGATGATGATGGATCACTGGGTCCAGATTTCTCCTCTCCTTTTGGCTGTTCCAGAGGTATATGAGGCAGCAAAATTAATAATGCTGTGATTTTGCTAGGGAATGTTATACTTTACCAAGCCTGCACACTTGAGTGTAGGTATTTACCATGACTGCCTTGCTGGCTCATTTAAGCACTTCCCTCTCTGTAAGGTCTGTCAGGTGGAGATAAATGAATCTCTGTTTTATGGAATGAAAGGAAAGGAAAAAGGAAAGAGGAAAGGGAAGAGGAAAGGAAAGGATCACATTCGATCACTTCATCACGTTGGGTGCTTCTGTGCTCCACAACCTCCCTGGGCAACCTGTGCCAGTGTCTCACCACCCTCACTCCAAACAACCCTTTTCTAACATCCACTTTCAGCCTCCCCTCTGCCACTTCAAACCCATTCCTCCTCATCCTCCTCTCATTACCAGACCTTCTCAATAGTCCCTCCACAGCCCTCCTGGAGTCCCCTTCAGATCCTGCAAGGCCACTCCAAGGTCTCCTCCAAGCCTTCTCTTCTCCAGCCTGCACAGCCCCAACTCTCTCAGCCTGTGCTCACAGCAGAGCTGCTGCAGCCCTCTCAGCATCTTGGTGGCCTCCTCTGCACTGCCTCCAACACTTCCATGTGCTGCTTGTGCTGGGGGCTCCAGAGCTGCCCCCAGGAGTGCAGGTGGGGTGTGAGGAGAGCAGAGCCAAGGGGCAGAATGCCCTCCCTTGCCCTGCTGCCCACACTGCTCTTGCTGCAGCCCAGCACAGGGTTGTGTCTGGGCTGCACTCTCCCTGCAGGCTCCTGTTGAGCTTTTCCTCAGCCCAGACCCCCAGGTCCTGTTCCTCAGGGCTGTTCTCAGCCATTCCCCACCCAGCCTGGAGCTGTGCTTGGCATTGCACTGACTATTCTCTTTAAAGCCCAGTCAGCACAAGCCCTTTGGTTTCTTCTAATCCTCTCCAAAGTCCTTCTATGAAGTGAAAATTATTCAAAACCTCATTTAAGAAAGCTTGGCACCTACTGTTTCTGTGGGTGGGGGGAGTGGAAGATTTACAGCCCCATTATGGTCTCCCTAATGTGGTCTGCAACTCCACCATAGCAAGTGAAGAGAGGGAGGCCCATGGTGCTGGGTGTGCTTTGTCTCAGGCCTGTTGGTTCAAGCTGCATCTCAGTCAATGAGCTCCATGTCTGTGAAGTCCCCGAGCACCTCACACACACAAAATCAGAATAGCCCTGCTAGAGTGTGGCTGTGGAGAAGGCAGATCCACAGGAGTGCTAAGGAGGGCTGGAGGTATCAGGTTTGCATCCAAACCTCAGGCAGTGGAAAAAGGATGACATCTCCACCGTTCCACTTCTCCAGGTGTTTCATTAATCCCTTCACCACATGGATGCAAAAAGTGCTGCCTCTTTCTGCCTCTGCAGACTTCAATCATCTGCTTGGTGCACCAAGGGTGACAAAAAAAAAGCACCCTTGGAGTTAGGCTGAGGGCATTTGAAGGCAGGAAGACAAGCTGAGGCAGAGGCAGTTGGTTATGGGAGACTGCTAAAGGCCCCCGGAGGAGATGGCTCCACTGCCTTGAGACGTGGTGTGAATAACGGCTCAGGATTTGCTTGTTGGAGGTGGTTTTCCAACCTCAAGTTGGAACCTCAAGTTCCAACCTCAAGCATGCACCTTTGTGCTCCCTCCCACTGCTGCACTCACTGCACTCCTGAGAAGCATTTTGAGGCTACTGAGACCTGGGAACTCATTTCTTATCCAAACTGTAACTGGAGAAGTGGCGCTGCCAAATCTCTGCAGCTGGCTCCACCGGAGAGCTTAGCCCAAGATGAATGTCATTCCAAGGTGATGGGGAAGGAAAATGGGGAGACAGACAAACTGAGAGGAGTTGTGCTTGTAATGCACTGTTCTGTGCCAAGTCTCACCGAGCACAAGCAGAGAAAAGGAAACCATACACCTGAGAACTCAGACCAAGTGAGGAGCATCCAGCTTGCAGCTGCAGCTGCTGCTTAGTTCTGCACCACTGGGGGATTGGGAGTGCAGGAGGTGTCCTGCACCTACAAGCACACACCTCAGAAGGGCTTTGAGCACAGTTTTAACTAGCTGCTCATAGCACTGGAAGCATAAATCATAGATTCATTCAGGTTGGAAAAGGCCTCTGAGATCAGGTCCAGCTGTCAACCTGACACCACCATGCCCACTCACCCATGTCCCAGAGTGTCATGTCTACATGAGCAGCTGCAGCTGGGGGGGCTCCATCGCCTCTCTAGGCAACCTGTTCCAATGCCTGACCACTCTTCCACTAAAGAAATGTTTCCTAATATCCAACCTAAGGCTCCCCCTGGCACAACTGGAGGCCATTTCCTCTTGTTCTGTTGCTGGTTACCTGGGAGAAGAGACCAGCTCCTGACTAAGGAAGAAATGAACCAAGCAGAAAGGCTGCAAATGAACTCTCAGCCCAAGACAAAGCAGTGATGTCACAACTTGGGCTTGGGGGGGGGAACAAAAGAGCAGCAGACATCGCAGTAAGGAAGATGTGATTTTTGCCACACCTGGCTGGCACTTCTCCCCACCACTCATCATCAGCGCTCTGTGTCAGCAGAGTTGCACTGGGCCCCTCGAGAGCAACAGCAAAGACATGGGAACAGCTCAAGCATGCAGCGAGAGCTTTTGATAGCCACAGTGGTCACAAAGCCAGCAGAGTGCCCAGGTGGCTGAGAAGGCAAATGACATCCTGGCCTGTATCAGGAGCAGCAGTTCAAGGCAAGGTTGGATGTGGCACTTGGTGCCATGGTCTAGCCTTGGGCACTGTGGTAAAGGGTTGGACTTGATGATCTGTGAGGTCTCTTCCAACCTTGCTGATACTGTGATACTGTGATACTGTGATACAGTGTGGGCAGCAGGACAAGGGAGGTTCTTCTGCTCCTGTACTCAACACTGCTCAGGCCACCCCTTGAGTGCTGTGCCCAGTGCTGGGCTCCTCCATTGCAGAGAGATGTTGAGGTGCTGGAAGGTGTTTGGAGAAAGGTAGCAAGGCTGGGGAGGGGCCTGGAGCAGAGCCTTGTGAGGAGAGGCTGAGGGAGCTGGGAGTGTGCAGCCTGCAGCAGAGGAGGCTCAGGGCAGAGCTCATTGCTGTCTGCAGGGAGGCTGTAGCCAGGTGGGGTTGGGCTCTGCTGCCAGGCAGCCAACAACAGAACAAGGGACACAGTCTGGAGTTGTGCCAGGGCAGGTCTAGGCTGGATGTTAGGAGGAAGTTGTTGGCAGAGAGAGTGATTGGCATTGGAATGGGCTGCCCAGGGAGGTGGTGGAGTGGCTGTGCCTGGAGGTTTAGGAGGAGGCTGGATGAGGCACTTGGTGCCATGGGTTAGTTAATGAGGAGGGTTAGGTGCTAGGCTGAACTCGATGATCCTGGAGGTCTTTTCCAACCTGGTTCATTCTGAGGTTCTGTGAGTGTGTGAAGCTCAGACCTGCTGCCCTCAAGCATGGCTTTGCTCATTTGGGCTTTGTTGCTCAGGTAAAGCTTTTCACCTCCTCGCTGGGTGAGAAGAAGTCATTAGGTGTTGTTTGGGACCCTGACTGGCTCACGTGAGCTGCTGAAAGTTGGGCAGAAGGCCAAGTTTTCATTAAACCCCCTGTAAACCCCCAAGCCCCCCATCCTGCGAGGCTCCATCTGGCAGGGGAAGCCATCTGCAGCTCGTGTAGTCTTGCTCCAACAATACGACAACAGTGTGAAAAACTCTTCTCTCTGGTCGGCAGTGAACTGTAACAGTAACATTAGTAATGGCTTCTGCAGGCTCAGGAATGACATAATGGAGGTTGGCTGAAAGCACAGGCCCCAGCCACCAGGTCTCGCCAAGCCTCTGCCTCGCTTCACACCACCCTTCAGCAGCACAGGTCACAGCCAACAGCCCTTTGGGACTCTGCTTCTCATGGCTGTGTCGAGGCTGCTCTCGTAGAATCATAGAACCAATCAGGTTGGAATAGAGCTCCAAGCTCACCCAGCCCAACCTAGCACCCAGCCCTGGCCAACCAACCAGACCATGGCACTAAGTGCCCCAGCCAGGCTTGGCTGCAACACCTCCAGGCACAGCCACTCCACCACCTCCCTGGGCAGCCCATTCCAATGCCAATCACTCTCTCTGACAACAACTTCCTAACAACATCCAGCCTAGACCTGCCCTGGCACAGCTTGAGGCTGTGTCCCCTTGTTCTGTTGCTGGCTGCCTGGCAGCAGAGCCCAACCCCACCTGGCTACAGCCTCCCTGCAGGCAGCTGCAGGCAGCAATGAGCTCTGCCCTGAGCCTCCTCTGCTGCAGGCTGCACCCCCCCAGCTCCCTCAGCCTCTCCTCGCAGGGCTGTGCTCCAGGCCCCTCAGCAGCTTTGTCGCCCTCCTGTGGACACCTTCCAGTACTGCAACATCTCTCTTGCATTGAGGAGCCCAGAACTGGACACAGCACTCAAGGGGTGGCCTGAGCAGGGCTGAGCACAGGGGCAGAAGAACCTCTCTTGTCCTGCTGCCCACACTGCTCCTGAGCCAGCCCAGGATGCCATTGGCTCTGCTGCCCACCTGGGCATTCTCCCTCTAAGCAGAGTCCTTCTGCGCAGCGCTGCAAGGACATCTCGGAGCGCAGGAGCTCCTTCGGCAGCCCCGAAGCAGGGCTGCTGCGCTCCCTCAGCAGGGACTGCGCTCGCCGCGGCTCAGCGAGGAGCGCACTCCGCACCCAGCCGCCTCCCGCTGCCGTACAGCAACGCGACCTGGTGCACCGCGCTCAGAGAGCCCTGCTTGCCGAGCCTGGGCTCGAAGCCATCCGCACAGATGTGTCTTGGCCGCCTGATATATCCATTTTGCTCCAGATGAGCTGCGCTGTTAGGGGGGCTCCCATTGAGCGCATCCGGGAGGGTTTTTTTGCTGGCTTTGTTGGGTTTTTTTACGCGATGCTCACCCCCCCTCTGCAAACCTCTTTTCTTTTTCCCCTTCGACCCCCACGGCTCACAAAACACAACCCCCAGCAGCTGCCCACTAAAACAAAGGAGCCAACAAGCAGCGATTTGCTCAAATCCCTGGCTAAAGAGGCCGTCCCGCAGCTCCCTTTGTGCTTTAAAGCCTGAGGCCCCTGCTTTGGAGGAATCCTAGAAACACCTTTTAAAGCCCTCGGAGGGAGCTTGCGGCGCTCCGAGCCTGCGAGCTTACCGGTGCAGAGTGTTTAGAGAAGCAACACCTAATGCCACCGAGGTGCCATTCATACCTCTGCCCTTCCACGCCTTCCGTGGAGAGCCTGGCTTGCGAGGCAGGAGCTTTTCCTGCCTTCTTGGACAAGCAAGTGACAGCAAAACACTGCACCGGAGCCTGGACTCCTTCCTAAATCTCTAGACCTTCCCGATTCAGGCAGCAGCAAGCGAGTGGGGGGGTTATAACCAGCTGAGGGGACACCAGAAGAAGAGGAGAAAGAAGGGCAAACCCAGAGGGATGGCAAAGGACAGCTGGAGAGCACAAACCTGTGGGCTTGCTTTTGGCTAAAGAGGGGAGAATTGGACGAGAGCTAAGGAAGAAATTCGTTACACCGAGGGTGGTGAAGGCAATGGGCTCCAGGCTGCTCCAGGGAGGTCGCTGATGTCCCACCCCTGAAAGCATTCCTGGGGATTGGAGATCCTTTTGGTCCCTTCCAACCCTGACTGATTCTGTGATTGATGCTATGACTTTGACCTGCATGAATGAATCCACGTCTGTGAAGATCACACAGAGACAGTGGTGAGCAAGGGCACAGTGTCCAGCTGCAGACCACTGCCAAGTGGCTCCCTCAGGGACCAGCACTGCTTGACAGCTGTGCCAGCAACATGGACAGAGCAATCAGTGCAGCCTCGGCAAGTGTGCAGAGGGCACCAAGCTGTGTGGCACAGTCGACTTGCTAGAGGGCAGGGATCCATCCAGAGGGAGTCGGGCAGGCTGCAGAGCTGTGCCCAAGCCAACCTCATGGCATTCAACAAGGCCAAGGGTAAGGTCCTGCACCTGGGTGGGTGCAACCCCAAGCACAGCTCCAGGCTGGGTAGGGAATGGCTGAGAGCAGCCCTGAGGAACAGGACCTGGGGGTCTGGGCTGAGGAAAAGCTCCACAGGAGCCTACAGTGTGAGTGCAGCCCAGACACAACCCTGTGCTGGGCTGCAGCAAGAGCAGTGTGGGCAGCAGGGCAAGGGAGGGCATTCTGCCCCTTGGCTCTGCTCTCCTCACACCCCACCTGCACTCCTGGGGTGGGGTGGGGGGGGCGGGGGCATCAACCACCTCTTTGGAGCAAGCTGGACCCCATTTGTTTCACCACTGCAGAGAATTCCTTCCTGAGCTCTATTCTCATTCTCCTCTCTTCCAGTTTAAAACCATCCCTCCTCGTCCTGACACAGCAGAGCTGTCCCCATCTTTCTTGTGGTAAGAAACGGAGGTAAGGAGCTCCTGGGAGGCTCCATTAATGTCTGCCCTGATCCTTCTCTTCCCCAGGCTGAACAGCCCCAACTCTCTCAGCCTATCCTCACAGCAGAGGGGTTGCAGCCCTGCAATCATTTTTGCTGATGATCATTTCTGCTGTGATCATTTGTTTGTGGACCTGCTCCAACAAGTTCATGTCCTTCTTGTGCTGGGGACCCCAGAGCTGGGGACAGTACTGCAGGTGAGGTCTCACCAGGGTGCAGCAGGGCAGAGTGCCCTCCCTCAGCTGGCTGGCCATCTGTTGGTGATAGGAGCAGGGGCTGGGCTGGCCCATCAGACTGTGCTGCTTGATACCTCCTTGAGGTCATCTCTGCTCCCTCTCTGAAGCTACCTCACAGCAGCCCAGGACTTTGTTCCTCTGCTTGCAAGGCTCCCAGGGCCAGAATAGCAAAGAGGTTTCTCTGAGCTTCATTTGTCCTGCAGTTCCCTTCTGCTGCCAGCCCTGATGCCAGAGGCAGAGCCCACACAGGCTGCCAGACTGACTGCACTTCCAGAGCCAGCGCTTGGAACCAAGGCTGGGATGCTGGGAACTGACTCTCACTATGCCCTTCTATGGCTGTAGTGTCCACTGGCTCCCGCAGCTGCCGTGGCTCGAAGCTCCCACGGGCCCTAATTCTGTGGTCTCTTTCTTGTTTCCCACTGCCTCTTCAACACGAGCCTGCAGGGTCTGTGCCTGGCCAGCTGGTTGGGTGGCAGGCAGGGAGCTCAGAAGCTCGCTGGAGCTTGTCTGCCCGAGCTGGCAGTGCAGCCCTGCGCCACAAAGGGAGGGTCGTGGTCCCTTTCGACACGCTGCTGCCGGAGGCTTGCACAAGCCCGGGGTGGGACCCCAGCATGGATTTGTTGCATGACTATGCCAGGAAAGCAGAGCTCAGCTGACACCTTCCAAAAATAAAGCCACCCTCTTCCCAGCAGGGCCTGGAGGGTGAGGAGGCTCCTTGAAAGGCTCCAGTGTCTCCTACGCAGCTCCTGGTGAGCGATGCCTGCGCTGCTGTGCAGCCACGAATGCCAGACTCTGTCCTTGCCGTGAGGGCAGCCCAAGGACAGCATTTCTTGGTGTGACCAGCAAAGCCTGGCACTTCTGGGCACCACCAGCCAGACTTCTGCCAGCAATGGGGACCTGGGGCTGTCCAGCCCACAGCTACCTTCGCACTGCACCAGAGACCTCCCTTAGGCTTGATGTTACCCTGCAAGCCACTGCCCAGGGAGCCCCCCCCAGCCCCTCCATATCTCCCAGGCAGGCAGGCTGAGGACTAACTCCACAGCACTAACAGAGTCAGAGCTGACTGCAATGAGAAAGCTGTGCCATGCCAGCAGGGAAGCAGGCCACAGCAGCAGAAACCTGGTCAAGGGTGGTCACTTCCTCCATTTGTGAGGCTTCAGGAAGTCCATTACAAAGTGCTCCATCACTGTCACTTGGTTCCAGCTAGGTTACAGAGGATGAATAGTTCAGCTCCTTCTGCCTCCTGTCAGCATGCTGTGCAGGGTGGCGTTGTCACCCCTCGTGACTGCCAAGCAGACTTTCCCGTGGCTTCGAGGAGCTTTCTTTTACTCCCTAGCACCTTGATAATCTGAGCCAAGGCATCACAGGAGCCATTAATGTCCTTCTAGGCATGCTGATGGAGGAAATATGCAGTGGAAACAGTAGATGATGAGCATCATCTCTTTGGGAGGTGGGAATGAGGCCATGATGCCTACAAGTAACCTGGCTGAGCTGTTTGCAGCCAGGTTGGAAGAGAGCTCCAAGCTCAGCCAGCCCAACCTAGCACCCAGACCTGCCCAACCAAACAGACCATGGCACTAAGTGCCCCAGCCAGGCTTGGCTTCAACACCTCCAGCCACAGCCACTCCACCACCTCCCTGGGCAGCCCATTCCAATGCCAATCACTCTCTCTGACAACAACTTCCTAACAACATCCAGCCTAGACCTGCCCTGGCACAGCTCCAGACTGTGTCCCCTTCTTCTGTTGCTGCTTGCCTGGCAGCAGAGCCCAACCCCACCTGGCTACAGCCTCCCTGCAGGCAGCTGCAGGCAGCAATGAGCTCTGCCCTGAGCCTCCTCTGCTGCAGGCTGCACCCCCCCAGCTCCCTCAGCCTCTCCTCACAGGGCTCTGCTCCAGGCCCCTCCCCAGCCTTGCTGCCCTTCTCCAAACACCTTCCAGCACCTCAACATCTCTCTTCATTTCAGGAGCCCAGAACTGGACACAGCACTGCAGGGGTGGCCTGAGCAGTGCTGAGCACAGGGGCACAAGAACCTCTCTTGTCCTGCTGCCCACACTGCTCCTGAGCCAGCCCAGGATGCCATTGGCTCTGCTGCCCACCTGGGCACTGCTGCCTCAGCTTCAGCTCCTCTCTACCAGCACCCCCAGCTCCCTCTCTGCCTGGCTGCTCTCCGCCACTCTGGTCCAGCTCCCCTGCCAGAGCAGGACCACCCAGAGCAGATGTCAGTGGAACTGATGGATTGGTTCAGGGAGGGCAGACCTCAGTGTCTCGGCCACATCTGCTCCTTCTGTGGGGCAGTTGTTAACTCCACAGGCAGGAGAAATTTCTACCATAAGTTCACCCCTCAAAATGGAGCTTTGGGAAGAGAAAGACAGTGAAGGAGTTTCAATCTGGTCAGCAGTTTCCAATCAGAGAGGGAATGCTGGCCCTGGAAAACGTTCCTTATTTTCTGTCTCTGTTTCTCAAACACAAAAATTGGCCCTGGCAGAGTTTCAGCTCCTTGCTTGCTGAGTGCTTCTCACACTGCTTTGGGTCCAGAACTCAACTTGAAGCTGAGGGAAAAGGGTTTCCAAAAGATTATGTAGCCCCCAGGTGAAGTGAAAAATCTTATCTCCTGTTTAGCCCAAGGTTTCCAACTGATCCCCTAGTGAAGGCTTCTCCCACTGCTCCTTCCACCTCAGTGCTGAAGCAAGGAAGCTGTGACCACTGAGCTGCACCCAGGCAGCTCTCTGCCCAGGGAGCTACGGGAGCAGGGAAGGGAAACCAGAAAGGTCTCTTCTGCTTAGAGGGGAGGTGGAAGGGAGCTCTGGAGGGTCATAGGTTGCACTGGATGATCTTGGAGGTCTCTTCCAACCTGGCTGATTCTATGATTCATCTGGTTCTACTCCCTCTGCTTGGCACTCACACAAAGCAGCAAGCAGGGAGATAATGACAGAAAGCACCAGAGAGCTGGGAGCATCCAACCATAGAACCACAGACTCCCAGGGTGGCTCAGGCTGGCAGGGACCTCAGAGATCATCTCCTCCAACCTCTCCACCGTGCCCAGGGACATCTCTCAGCTAGACTCAGCTGCTCAAGGCCTCATCTAACCTGGTCTTCAACACCTCCAGGCAGGAGGCAGCCACAGCCTCCCTGGGCAGCCTGTGCCAGACTCTCACCACCCTCATCCTGAAGAACTTCTGCCTCAGCTCCAGCCTAGCCCTGCTCTGCCTCAGCTCCAAACCCCTTGGCCTGTCTCTGGACACCCTGATGAGAAGTCCCTCTGCAGCCTTCCTGCAGGATCCCTTCAGCTCTTGGCAGGCAGCTTTAAGGTCTCCCCAGAGTCTTCTCCAGGCTGCACACCTCAAGCTCCCTCAGCCTATCCTCACAGCAGAGATGCTCCAGCTCTTGGCTCATCTTTGCATCCCTCCTCTGGACTCCCCCCAACATCTCTGTGTCTGCTGGGGTTCTGCTGGGGACAGCAGAAGTGGAAGGAGTGTTGGAGGTGAGGTCTGAGCAGAGCAGCACAAAGTCACTACCAAAGGCCTTGGACAGAAATCGCCTGCTGAAAGCCTTGGGTGCTTCTTGCCCTTGGAGTTCACATGTGGGCATTTCTGTGTCTTGTCCAGCATTTCCCTTTGTCACAGTTGCCTGCATTTCAGACAAATCTGCCTTCAAAACTGTCTCAGACCTGCCTTAGTTCAGGCAGGAACCTAGATTTTGTGGTCACACCGAGTGCAGAGGTCAGCCCTGCGCTGTAGCAGAAGTGTGGTCCTAGACCTGGTTTTGCCATATGCCTCTATGAGGCTGGCCCTTAGCTCACTGCTGGCCAAACAAAAAACCCACAAAGACCTTTCTTTATTCTTCTTTTTCTTCCCCCCTTTCCCCTTCCAGAGTCTCCTGTTCCACCAAGGAGGTATTACTGTTTGGCTCTCGATGGGAACGCAATCAGCAAGGAGTGATGCAGCGACTAGTCACCAGCTGAGCTCTGCACAGCCCTGAGGGATGGGGGCCAAGCCCCAGCCCAGCCTGCCAGAGCTCGGGTTTGGGGTTGGAAATCATTCCCACTGCCTCCTGTGGATGCTCTGTGGTCGTGGCAGCTGATAGAGTAACAGAGAATTAAAACCCTTCACCTGCTGTGGCTCTTGCTCAGCTTCCCTCCAGCCAATCTTGGCCTGCAAGAGCCAAAGCATCTTAAAACTGTGGCAGATGTTTTGCTTTAATGGTAGGGAAGAGAGGGGGAGGAAAGAGAATCAGGGACAGGCTCTGAAGGAGAAAGGTGGGAGAGAAAAAACAGAATGGGATTGTCCCTTCTGCTTTTGTCCCTTCTTTAGCTGACACATGAAAGGAGCCTGCTGCAGGCTGCTTTACCCGGGAGGGATGCTACGAGTGGAGAACAAGCTGGAGGTGCCCATTGGGTCATCCTCATGGAATCAAGCAGGTGGGAAGAGAGCTCCAAGCTCACCCAGCCCAACCTAGCACCCAGCCCTGGCCAAGCAGCCAGACCATGGCACTAAGTGCCCCAGCCAGGCTTGGCTTCAACACCTCCAGGCACAGCCACTCCACCACCTCCCTGGGCAGCCCATTCCAATGCCAATCACTCTCTCTGACAACAACTTCCTAACAACATCCAGTCTAGACCTGCCCTGGCACAGCTTGAGGCTGTGTCCCCTTGTTCTGTCCCTGGGTGCCTGGCAGCAGAGCCCAACCCCACCTGGCTCCAGCCTCCCTGCAGGTAGCTGCAGACAGCTTGGACTTTTCCCCTTTGTAAAACTCTATCTCACGGAGTTGGATCTTCCCCCTTTGGAAAACTAACTCATGGAGTATTCCAAAACAAAACAAAACAAAATCTAATCATTCCAGAAAAGCCAGGAAGGTGCCAAAGTTCGAGCTCCCCCTCCAAACTAAACTCAGCCCCTTGTAGTGCCTCATTAACATCAGCCTAATTCTTCTACCCTGTTCTCACGCCTCTGAGCTCAGGCTGAGATCCTGCTTGAAGTGGCTGTGAAATCTGCGGCTGCTCAGGTCAAGGGTTCTGCTCCAGCACTTGCTTAGCCCTTCCTGGCTGTTCCTGTGCCACAGGAGGTCCCAGAGTGTTTCCAGGTTTATCAGCAACCTTCCTTCTGAGGGCTGCTGCTCTAACCCTGCGTTTGTGTGTGTGCTGCTGATAGCCCACGTCTGAAGCAGTGATGGGGCTGTGTGCTTGGCTGGGATCCACCTGCATGTCAAACCACAAAACACATGCCAGAGAGGTCCATGTTTGCCAACTCTGCTCCCGCTCAGGAGGCTGCTGAGATGATGAAGACGTTTGAAAGTAATGAAGCAAGTCCTCGGTGCACCCCCGGGGCAGCTTCAGACCCTGTGTCCCGCAGCAGTGCTTCTGCTGTTGAGCATCTCTCCTCTCACATCCCACACTTCTCAAAGGCCTCTGTTAAGCAACAACAAACTCCACTCTTCATCCATCCCCATCTCCTTCTCTGGAGGCATTCAAACCCCACCTCGATGCTTTCCAATGTGACCTGCTTTAGTGATCCTGCTCTGGATGGGGAGTTGGACTGGGTGATGTTTTGAGGTCACTTCCAACTCCTTAACATACTGAGACTCTTTGAACACCTCTGAAGGTGTCCTCTGCTTCCTTCTCCACCTTTCACACTCCCAAGCCAACAGCAACATAGAATCATAGAATGTGATCTTTGATCACACTGGGTGCTTCTGTGCTCCACAACCTCCCTGGGCAACCTCTGCCAGTGTCTCACCACCCTCAACCTGTGCCAGTGTCTCACCACCCTCAACCTGTGCCAGTGTCTTACCACCCTCACTCCAAAGAATTTCTTCCTAACATCCAGTTTGAATCCCCTCTCTGCCAATTTAAACCCATTCCTCCCCACCCTGTCATTCTAAGACCTTGTCAATAGTCCCTCCCCAGCCTTCCTGTAGCCCCCTGCAGATCCTGCAAGGCCACTCCAAGGTCTCCTCCAAGCCTTCTCTTCTCCAGCCTGCACAGCCCCAACTCTCTCAGCCTGTGCTCACAGCAGAGCTGCTGCAGCCCTCTAGATCAAAGAGATCTGCAGAACTCCTCAAGTCAGCAGCAATGGAAAGGAAAAATGGGATGCCAAGGTTGGTGTGGTACAGCTGGAAAGTTCTGTCAGCCCACTTAGAAGGAACTGCAGACACACACAGCTGGTATAGGCACCAAACCTCACTGCCAACAGCTCTGCAGCTCACAGGAGGGTTTTACAATACACTCTGGCTGTAAAAGAGAGGAGAGGGATGGAGTCTGTTTGTTCTTGTGCAGAAGAAGAAATTCGATGTGCAGGGTTCTGCACTCTGGCCACAGCAGCCCCAAGCAGCACTAGAGGCTGGGGACAGAGTGGCTGAGAGAGGCAAGGCAGAGAGGGAGCTGGGGGTGCTGGGAGAGAGGAGCTGAAGCTGAGGCAGCAGAGTGCCCATTATGATAAAGAACAAACAAATGATACCTGGGACTTACAACTGCTCTGAGGACAGAAAGTGTGAGAAGCATGAAGGACCTCTCCTGCTGTTAATATATTAAGTCTTTTAGCTAAGGTTTTAGTGGAAAAACTGCTCTAAAGAAGCCTGACTGTGACTCGAAGCCTGATGCTCTGCTAACTTGGCAAGTGCCTGGAGGTGAAGTATGGAGAAGAGCTAAGCTCTAAAGCCTGCTCTATTTGAACAGCCTGTTTCTCCATCAAGCCTTTTTTAGACATCAATAGAAGGACTCAGGCCTGTATTGGATGTTACATGTCTGTGTGCTGGAAAAACATTAAGGCTCTTGTCAGCTTTGCTCCTTTAACCCTTAAAGGTGTCAGTGATGACTGCAGCTCTGGCAAAGTTGTGCTCCTGCTGGAAGGCTGCTGGTGGGTTTATGGCTCTGCAGCCACCTGGAATCATAGAGGGGAGCTCAGTGCTTATCCAGTTCCAATTCCCCAGCCATAGGCAGGGACACCTCCCACTAGACCACATCCAGCCTGGCCTTGAACACCTCCAGGGAGGTTGTGGATCACAGAAGCACCCAATGTGATCAAAGATTACATTGGGTACTTCTGTGCTCCACAACCTCCCTGGGCAACCTGTGCCAGTGTCTCACCACCCTCACTCCAAACAACCCTTTCCTAACATCCACTTTCAATCTCCCCTCTGCCACTTCAAACCCATTCCTCCTCATCCTCACATTACAAGACCTTGTCAGTAGTCTCTCCACAGCCCTCCTGGAGCCCCCTTCAGATCCTGGAAGGCCACTCCAAGGTCTCCTCCAAGCCTTCTCTTCTCCAGCCTGCACAGCCCCAACTCTCTCAGCCTGTGCTCACAGCAGAGCTGCTGCAGCCCTCTCAGCATCTTGGTGGCCTCCTCTGCACTGCCTCCAACACTTCCATGTGCTGCTTGTGCTGGGGGCTCCAGAGCTGCCCCCAGGAGTGCAGGTGGGGTGTGAGGAGAGCAGAGCCAAGGGGCAGAATGCCCTCCCTGTCCCTGCTGCCCACACTGCTCTTGCTGCAGCCCAGCACAGGGTTGTGTCTGGGCTGCACTCCCCCTTCAGCCTCCTGTTGAGCTTTTCCTCAGCCCAGACCCCCAGGGCCTGTTCCTCAGGGCTGCTCTCAGCCATTCCCCACCCAGCCTGGAGCTGTGCTTGGCATTGCACCCACCCAGGTGCACAGGATCATGTGTTTTCACCCTCAAGAAGGTCCAGATGCTGCAGGAGCTGTCACTGTTTGTTGTGGGTTCCTCTGTGGACCACAGTGTTTTCAGATGAAGAAGAGCATAGGTGTCAAGCAACATGACAGCAAAGGCTCTTGCAATTTCTGCCTCAGCAGGGCAGGGTCTATGAGGCAAGGGGCACCCCACAGGATCTAGGCAAGAGGCCCTCTGAAGACCATTAGTTCTTACCCATAACAAAGTAAAGGCATAGAATCAAGCAGGTTGGAAGCCCCTGGGCTCGGGCTGCTGTGGAGAGGGTGCCCGGTGGGAAGCTGCTGAGGAGCCATACCCAGAGCTGGCCGGTGGCTGTCTCAGGTCCCACGTCCAGGAAGCAAGCAGGGCAGCCTGAGCAGCACACGAGGGGCAGCTGCTGGTGGGGCCGGCAGTGCTCCCCGGGCCGGGCAGGACACGCAGGGAGCCAGAAGAAAGCAGGAAGAAGTGAAGATGGTGCCAAAAATCCTGCTGAGAGAAGGGTCAAAGTCCGGCCAGAGGGACCAGCCCTCGTCCACCGGCAGCTTGCCCTTGAGCAAACCTTGAACCCCCTCTGCTTCCTCTCAGCGCTGCCCCCAGGCTCAGCCCACCTGCCCTACACCTCTGCTGAACCTTCTGCTGCCAGGCTTTGACTCCACTGAGGCACTCAGTGCCATGGGCTGGTCAACTGGCCAGGGCTGGGCGCTAGGCTGGGCTGGATGAGCCTGCAGCTCTCTTCCCACCTGCTTGATTCTGGGATTCTATGATTCCAACCTCTGCACCCCAGCAGCCTACACCCCCCTTTCCTCTACCCTGTCTTGTTAGCCTTTACCCCTGAACGCATGGGAACCTCTCTGCCTGCTGAGGAGCACTGAGCAGAGGAGTAAACAGGTCCTCCTCTCTCTCTTTGTGTTCAAGCATGGGAGTTCACATCCTCCCCTCTTCCTCTCTGCTGCTGGCCCCCTGGAAGAGCAGAAGCACCCCCCAGGGACAGCACCGGGAGGGCAGGAACAAAGAGCTGCGAAAGGGAGGCACTGCCAGAGCTGCACCGGTAAGGGGATTAAAAAAGCACCAGGAAAGCAGAACAAAGGCGGAGATAAGGAAGCCTGAGAGGTCCTCCCGTGCGTGTCTCAGGCCCCACGCCTGGGTGGGTTTCCAAACCGATGTGCTCCCGGGAGGGGAATGTGAGCCCTGCTTACAGAAATGGCAGGCTTTCTCCCAGCTCAGCCTCCACCCTCTCGACAGCAGCCCAAGCCCGGGGCGGCTGGGCACAGGGCACGCTGCTCCTCTGGCTCCATCTGGGTCTGAAAGGAGCAGGCAAGTCAAGGTTTTCTCCCTTCCCTGCTATCTGCCTTTGTTCCCCAGCGAGAGGCAGCAGCTTTGCATTGTTCCCATCCCGGCATCCATATATCCGCTCCTTCCCCCGTGCCTTTTCTGGCTCCCAGTGCAGAGAGCCTTGCACCAGCCGCTGGCACTTGCCCCTGGCGCTACCTCTTGTACTTTCCCCTGTCACTGCCTCTCCTGGCTATTTCTTGTACCTCCTACCAGCCTCTGGAGCTTACCCTGCAGACTACATCCTCTCTTTGCTCTGCTGGGACCCCACCTCAAATACTGCACCCAGCAGGAGGACACAGAACTGTCAGAGGGGGTCCAGAGGAGGCCACAAAGATGAGCCAAGGGCTGGAGCAGCTCTGCTGTGAGCACAGCCTGAGGGAGCTGGGGGTGTGCAGCCTGAGGAAGAGAAGAATCCAAGGAGACCTCAGAGCTACCTGCCAAGAGCTGAAGGGATCCTACAGGAAGGCTGCAGAGGGACTTCTCATCAGGGTGTCTGGAGACAGCACAAGGGGGAATGGTTTGGAGCTGAGGCAGAGCAGGGTTAGACTGGAGCTGAGGAAGGAGTTCTTCAGTAGGAGAGTGGTGAGACTCTGGCACAGGCTGCCCAGGGAGGCTGTGGCTGCCTCCTGCCTGGAGGTGTTGAAGGCCAGGTTGGATGGGGCCTTGAGCAGCTGAGTCTAGCTGAGAGGTGTCCCTGGGCATGGTGGGGAGGTTGGAGTGGATGATCTCTGGGGTTGCTCCCAGCCTGAGCAAGAGAAGAAGCTAACAGAAATATGAATTTGCCTGCCCTGGCTGCTTCAGCTCACATGATTCACTGAATGAATCAGAGTCAGCCAGGTTGGAAGAGAGCTCCAAGCTCAGCCAGTCCAACCTAGCACCCAGCCCTGCCCAAGCAACCAGACCATGGCACTAAGTGCCCCAGCCAGCCTTGGCTTCAACACCTCCAGGCACAGCGACTCCACCACCTCCCTGGGCAGCCCATTCCAATGCCAATCACTCTCTCTGACAACAACTTCCTCCTCACATCCAGCCTAGACCTGCCCTGGCACAACTCCAGGCTGTGTCCCCTTGTTCTGGTGCTGGATGTCTGGCAGCAGAGCCCAACCCCACCTGGCTACAGCCTCCCTGCAGGCAGCTGCAGACAGCAATGAGCTCTGCCCTGAGCCTCCTCTGCTGCAGGCTGCACACCCCCAGCTCCCTCAGCCTCTCCTCACAGGGCTCTGCTCCAGGCCCCTCCCCAGCTTTGTTGCCCTGAATGATTTCACTGGAGCCCATAAATGGATTCTACCCTCTCCTCCCCTCCCCACCTCTCCCCCATTATTACTGTAATAATTCTCCTGAGATTCAAAATGTGTTTATTTTGACTTGGAGATTGTAACACCACAGGAATAAAACAAAGTTTAAGCTGCCAACTCTTTATTTAATTCCTTGTTCCCTCGCAGAAGCTCTGAGAATAACTCCTGTTTCCTGCTGAAGAAGGAAGCTGTGTTTTCCTTCACTTATGTAAATATCACTTCCCCACTCAGACATTTTCCCACTAGCTGGAAATAAGCAGGAATCCTCCCAGTGCCTGAAGTTTACAGCCTGGGTGTAAGAGTTTGGGCTTTTTTTCCCCCTCCACCCGGTGCACTTTGGGCTGGCTCAGGAGTTGGAGTGCTCCTGGATAGGAGTTAAGTCATAGAATCAACCAGGCTGGAAGAGACCTTCAAGCTCATCCAGTCCAACCTAGCACCCAGCCCTAGCCAAGCAACCAGAGCATGGCATTAAGTCCTTAGGGGTGTGCAGAGGCTGAGTAGAGCTAGAGGAGTAGCCACCAGATCTGAGCATGGACCTGCCTCCGAGCAGGAGGGCTGAGACTGCATTGTGGCCTCAAGGCAATGCTCCTCTGTGTTCTTGCCTTTGGGTTATTGTTTTATCATAGAATCATAGAGTCAACCAGGAGGGGAGAGAGCTCCAAGCTCAGCCAGCCCAACCTAGCACCCAGCCCTGCCCAACCAACCAGACCATGGCACTAAGTGCCCCAGCCAGGCTTGGCTTCAACACCTCCAGGCACAGCCACTCCACCACCTCCCATGGCAGCCCATTCCAATGTCAATCACTCTCTCTGACAACAACTTCCTCCTCACATCCAGCATAGACCTGCCCTGGCACAGCTTGAGGCTGTGTCCCCTTGTTCTGTTTCTGTTGCCTGTTTTGGTTTGTTTGTTTGGGGTTTTTTTGTGTTGGTTCTTTTGTTGTTTGGGTTTTTTTGTTTGGTTGGTTGGTTTGGTTTTTGTTTCCCCTTGCCTGTGCTTTAAGCCAGTTGGCTACAAGACATAATCAAGGCCTCCCTTACCACGAAGCACTGCAGCAAGAACAGGGAGTAAAATACAGGCTAGCCTTGGAATGTGAGCGTGTGAATGTGGGGTGGGAAATGCAGAGGGGCAGAGGAGGAGGAGGCAGAGGTGCAGTATGAAAGCAGCACTGTCCCAGGGAGCTGCTTCTCTGGCAGTGTGTATAATCAGATGATAATAGCCAGTTGGGAGAAGGTGGTGGAGTGTTTCAAACAAAGGAAATGGCTGCTGCCTGCAGCTCCTCTGCATATTTATTACATCAACATAATGATAGAGAGGAAGAGAAGAGAGACAGAGGCTGGCGTAAGGAGCGAGTGAGTGCTGCTGCCACTGCCTGCAGCACTGCGGGGAATGTGCCTGGCTCAGCTCTGCTGGGGAGGTTGGACTCTGGAGGGGGTGCCAGTGAATTATGGAACTCTAAGGAGAGCATGCCTGGAAAATGATGACTGGAAAGCTGGCTGAGGTGAGCACCTCAGAACTTCAGCCTCCCTAAGGCAAGAAGGGTGGGTCTGTCACAGGTGGGTGGTCCCCACAACAAGGAAAAGTTCTCCAGCCCTGGAGATCATAAAATCATGGAATCAGCCAGGTTGGAAGAGACCTCCAAGCTCACCCAGCCCAACCTGGATGAGCCAACCAGCCAAGCAACCAGACCATGGCACTAAGTGCCCCAGCCAGCCTTGGCTTCAACACCTCCAGGGACAGAGACTCCACCACCTCCCTGGGCAGCCCATTCCAGGGCATTCAGATATTCAAGGTGATTCACCAGATACTCAAGGTGAGGCTCAAAAGGGCTGAGGGCAACCTGGTCTAGTTGAGGAGGCCCCTGCTGACTGCAGAGGGGGTTTGGACTGGGTGAACCCTTGGAGGTCCCTTCCAACCCAGACCATTCTGTGATTCTGTACTGGCCAAGCAGCTTTTCACTGAGCCTGCAGAAAGGAAGCCAGGGCTCAACAAAGATACCATCGAGCCAAATGGGAGGTGGAAATGGAAACCTTTTCTAGTCATGACCTTTAGGAGCCTCTGTTAAGACTGCTCAAGGAGGCAAGATGGTTCCCAGGACATTGAAGCCAGAGGTCTTCCTCAAAGCCATAGTCCAATGCAATCAGGGAGCTACAGGGCTGGGTGCAAAGATCATTGAATGTAATTGTGGAGACTCTGTTATGCAAGAGGCCAGAGGAGATAACATTCCTGCCAGGTCTTTAATCACTCTGTTCACAAAAGCACTGAGTGATCTGGGGCTCCTTCACTTTTCAGGGGTCCTGCTGCCAGACACCAGCTGCTCCTGGGTATTGGAGCAGCTCCTGCAGCTTCTCCATCTCTTCGCCCGTAAATGAGAGCACTGAAAGCTGCTGTTCACGTCTAAGAATGGCATTTCCAGCACTGCACTGACAAATGAACTCCAGAGCTGGAAAGCTCACACCCCCCTAGGAACCCCTAAACCCTCACCTTTTCCATCTGGACAGCGACATTCCTACAGCTTGGCTCTTTCACACAAAGGCTTCCCAGAGTGCTGTCTCCATAAACGAAACTTCTCTATCTGCCTCCCTCCCTCCCCAGGCCGTTTCTCTCCTCACTGCACCCTCAGCTATCTCCCCCTTAATTCTCTATTTATCTCTTTCTCTTCTCCTTCTATTGCTGCTGAGGTGATGGCAATTCCCTGTAACAATATAATCCTCTGTAATTTATCACGATGAGTCTGGTCCACCCCTGCAGTGGAGTCTCTGTTAAGCAGGGGAGGGGTGGGGGGAGGGGGGGAAAGACGTTTACAGGCAGGGGAAAAAAATCCATGTAAGCCATAGAGATCATACACAGCAGAGCAGCTCTGAGCAGAGGAGAGGGGGAAACTTGCCTGCTGCTGATCATCAGTGCAGTGTATCCCTGCTGTGGTCTACTCAGAGCCCTCGAAATGAGGTTTTAATTCCTGGAGTCTTGCAAAAACAAAAGAGCTGCAGAGAGAGAGGGAGAGAGACACTGCGGGGAGGGGGGGATGGAGAGGAGCAGTGACCTTTGCAAGTGAACTTGCAAGGGAACAACAATGAGCCTGAGCTTCGGCCTGGCTTTGTTAAAGATGTCTTTATTTTCTCGGAAGTGGAGCTGGCTGTTGGCAGCCCAGAAGCAATGAAGCTGGCTGTTGGAAGCCCAGAAGGCTGTCAGACAGCAGCAGGTCCTGCTTGCTTTAGTATTCCAGGGTTTTATCTCAGGCACACTCACATTTTAGACATGGCAATGGCATCAGGGTCCTCATGGGCTCTAGCTCAGGCTGGTCCCCGCAGCTTGAGAGCTTTTCACCAGCCAGTACCTCAGAAAATGTAAGGAGGTAGCCAAAGGGACAAGCAGTTTTTATCACCAGGAGAAGCTTCACTCGTGCTCTGAGCCTGGCATCCTTGTGGAGGGCATCAATCAGGATCTCCTTTGCCCAGAAGGCCACAGCTTTGAAGGAATAAGGGTGAGGGATGAGGCAGTAATGCATCTTCACAGAATCACCACAGGATATCAGGGGCTGGAAAGGACCTCCAAAGCTCATCCAGTCCAACCCCCCTGCCCTTCTAATCCACCCCAGAATGGCACTGGACCTCCTGACCACCAGAGCACACTGCTGGTTCATGGCCACGCATGGTATGCCTATCATGCATGCAATATGCTGATGCCCACTCCTCTTTCTGATGGTGATGATCCATGACAATTAATTCAAATAGCCCAACAGGGAAGGGAAGGGAAGGGAAGGGAAGGGAAGGGAAGGGAAGGGAAGGGAAGGGAAGGGAAGGGAAGGGAAGGGAAGGGAAGGGAAGGGAAGGGAAGGGAAGGGAAGGGAAGGGAAGGGAAGGGAAGGGAAGGGAAGAGAAGAGAAGAGAAGAGAAGAGAAGAGAAGAGAAGAGAAGAGAAGAGAAGAGAAGAGAAGAGAAGAGAAGAGAAGAGAAGAGAAGAGAAGAGAAGAGAAGAGAAGAGAAGAGAAGAGAAGAGAAGAGAAGAGAAGAGGAGGAGGAGAAGAGAAGAGAAGAGAAGAGAAGAGAAGAGAAGAGAAGAGAAGAGAAGAGAAGAGAAGAGAAGAGAAGAGAAGAGAAGAGAAGAGAAGAGAAGAGAAGAGAAGAGAAGAGAAGAGAAGAGAAGAGAAGAGAAGAAGAGGATTCCCCAGCTTCTCTGCATCTCCTCCAGCTTCTTCCTCCTGTGTCTCTTGCCCGGGCAAATGTGCAGTGCTGTGGTGTGCCCAGGCTCCAACCCAGAGGTTGTTTTCCCCATTGTTTTGCTTTTGCCATCTTCTAAACCTCCATGTGTTTCCCCTCGGTCCCTTTTGTCAAGGCTGCCTGTCACGAGTGCTGTTGCCCAAGGTCCTCTCACCTCCACGGGACAAGCCACTGCCGCTTGCTGCTGTGGTTGTGTGAGATCCTGCGCTTCGGAGAGCAAAACAGAAACACCCAAGTCGTGCCTCTGGCTCCAAGCTTTTCCCCATCAGCTCCTCGTCTCCACTGAGAGCATTGCCATTTCAGCCCTCTCTGGAGCTCCTCGGGGTAGGATTGCAAGCGCCAGGCAGACACATGTTTCCCATTACACAGCCAGCCTGCGCAGAGCCCTGGTGACAGCAGAGCTTACCAAACAGCCCTGGCTGGGAAGGGGCCGCAGCCCGGGGGCAGACTCACTCCTTAGAGGGGCAGATCACAGGAGGGAACCCTCTTACTGACAAAAAGAGGGGAGCAGGCAGAGGATAATGTGTCCAGTTCTGGGCTCCTCAGTTCAAGAGAGATGTTGAGGTGCTAGAAGATGTTTGGAGCAGGTCAGCAAGGCTGGGGAGGGGCCTGGAGCACAGCCCTGTGAGGAGAGGCTGAGGGAGCTGGGGGGGTGCAGCCTGCAGCAGAGGAGGCTCAGGGCAGAGTTCATTGCTGCCTGCAGCTACCTGGAGAGAGGTTGTGGCCAGGTGGGGTTGGGCTCTGCTGCCAGGCAACCAGCAACAGAACAAGGGGACACAGCCTCAAGCTGTGCCAGGGGAGGTCTAGGCTGGATGTTAGGAGGAAGTTGTTGTCAGAGAGAGATTGGCATTGGAATGGGCTGCCCAGGGAGGTGGTGGAGTGGCTGTGCCTGGAGGTGCTGAAGCCAAGCCTGGCTGGGGCACTTAGTGCCATGGTCTGGTTGATTGGCTAGGACAGGATGATAGGCTGGGCTGGCTGAGCTTGGAGCTCCCTTCCAACCTGCCTGATTCCATGATTCTATGAAGAAAAACACCTTTGGGTGTCTCCATGTGTCAACAGAAAGCTGAGAAAGCCCAGGGAGGGGGAAAGAAGAAAAAATGAAAAGAGAAGAAAACAAAAGGAGAAAAAATAAAGGAGAGAAGAGAAAAGAGAAGAGAAGAGAAGAGAAGAGAAGAGAAGAGAAGAGAAGAGAAGAGAAGAGAAGAGAAGAGAAGAGAAGAGAAGAGAAGAGAAGAGAAGAGAAGAGAAGAGAAGAGAAGAGAAGAGAAGAGAAGAGAAGAGAAGATTAAAAGAGAAGAGAAGAAAAAGGAAGGACAAAAAATAAAGGGAAGAGAAGGGATGAGACCCAGAGCCTCTGTTTACATAAACTGCTTGGTGTAACCCAAGAGCCCTTCCAGCCCTCCTCTCACACCGCTGCTCGTTCCCTCGCCCCTCTCGGAAGCACTGCCTGGTTTCCAGGGTTGTGTTCCAGTCCCCTTTGTTTCTCCCTGTAAGCCCAGCTCATTACGTGGCTCTTCCCACCCCTGCTGTTACAACACAGTGTGCAATTCGCATTGCTTATGACACAGTCCCAGCGGTAGAACCATCAGCGCCGGTCTGCTGTTAATCAGCCCAGTCCCTTCCGAGGGGAGGGCAGTTGGAGCTACAGCGGAGCTCTGCAGGTTACTCATAGCATCAGCTCCCTGGTCCTTGCTGGGGTGGGTTGGCAATTGAATGACATGTCTGTTGGGCCTTCTTCTGCAGTCAAAGAGAGGCATTGTGGGCATGGGCTAAACGGCACTCAGCCATTCTGTTCTGCACGCCACAGCTAAATGCCAGGCTAGGGTCGAGCTGGCTTTGAATGGCCCATCTATAAAATCTCCCTTCGTGTGTCACCGAAATAGACTGGCTGGAGAGTCTGCAGGCTCCCAGCTTAACATATTAGCCCTAATACATTAGGTCTTAGCCTAATTATTAAAATAACAGCAATTACCAGAGGCACAAAAGTTGCAGCCAAGCAGTGAGTGCTCGGAAAACACAGCGCTGGAAGGCAGCGGCTCATCAGCCAAGAGAAATAAATCCCCTCCAGCTCCCAGCGCACCACTTGCAGCTAAATCAGCTGAAATGTGTGACCTCCACAGGCCGCTGCTATCTCCTTGCAAGTGGAGGAGGGTTTGCGGTGCCACTGGATGGCAGGCAGCTGCTGGGGGGGTTGCCTCCGCAGCATCCTCTGGGCATGACAATCGCCTGCCAGGTGGGGAAGCCTCCACCTCCCGCATCTGCCATCCCTATCTCCCGAGGAAATCTGCCTCCTCTGACTTCTGCTGTCTCCCTATCAGATCCTACAGTGCTTGGCGGTTGCTTTGCATGACAGTGCGGTGCTCTCCTCCAGCTTTAGCCCTGGCTCCCCGGGCAGCCGCCGCTGCTCCCGTCCCAGCCCATCCCAGCTTGTGAGCTGCCCTGGAGGTCCTCCATGGAAGACATTCGTTTGTGAAGTCAAAATCCACGCAAAGGATCTTTTCTTTCGCTAGTTTTTATAGCTCGGACGTGCTCTGGTGGAGGCCTGGCATCTTGATGGGCTCCATCGGAAGAGAGACTCCCGACGCTTTCCCACCGTGATGGTTTTATTAGGCACATTAGCACCTCCATGCCGCATCCTCCTTCACCGAGGGCCAGCAGCCCCACTCGGGGTGGGCTTTAATCCCTCTCCCTGCCCTTGGGAGCCCCATAAAGCAGAAAAAGCAACAAGGCATTTCAGGTTCATTCGGGGCAACGAAACTTGGCGAGTCTTGCACAAAACTCTGCGGAGACACAAATCTGTCCTGGGAGCTGCCAGCAAGCCCAGCCCTGCCCCCTCCATTCCGCCCCAAAACCAACTGAATCGCTGCTACACCTGGCAACAAACCCCTCTGCTGACCCTGCAGGACAGCAGCAGGGCGGGCTGAGCCCCCACGTCGGGATTTGGGGCTGCAGTTGGGAGTCCGGGTCCGTTTGCCTTGCAGCAGGCCACCACTTCTGGGTGGAAAGGGAGGAAATGGAACCAGTGCGAAGCACAGAGCTCCCCGGAGCTGGCCAGCTCGGCTGTTGTCGTGAACCTGCCCCTCCGCACCCGCGGAACGGAATGAACGGAAAGCAGCCCCAAACAGTGAGAGCCGCCGGGTGCACCTTCTTCCTGAGGACAGCCTGGGATGCCAGCCTTTGTTTCGCCCTTGATTTGCAAATCTCCTGGGTTTTAGGGAATACTCCTGCTGGAGTGACAGAGGCCAGGACAAAAGCAGCCATCGAAGCTTCCAGGGAGTCGATTCAGGCAAGCATTGAGGTGCCAGCTTGCCAGAGTTAGGAGAAACAAGTGTGGTCCAAGCTGCCGCAGAGAGGTGGTTGATGTCCCATCCCTGAAAGCATTCTTGCTTTTGACCTGCAGCCTGAGTGAATCCACATCTGTGACAGTGGTGAGCAAGGGCACAGTGCCCACCTGCAGACCAGTGCCAAGTGGCTCCCTCAGGGGCCAGTGCTGGCACCAGTGCTGTTTGACAGCTGTGTCAGCGACACGGGCAGAGCAATCAGTGCACTCTCAGCAAGTGTGCAGAGGGCACCAAGCTGTGTGGCACAGTCCATTTGCTAGAGGGCAGGGATCCATCCAGAGGGAGCCGAGCAGGCTGCAGAGCTGTGCCCAGGACAACCTCATGGCATTCAACAAGGCCAAGGGCAAGGTCCTGCACCTGTGTGGGTGCAACCCCAAGCACAGCTCCAGGCTGGGTAGGGAATGGCTGAGAGCAGCCCTGAGGAACAGGCCCTGGGGGACTGGGCTGAGGAAAAGCTCCACAGGAGGCTGCAGTGTGAGTGCAGCCCAGACACAACCCTGTGCTGGGCTGCAGCAAGAGCAGTGTGGGCAGCAGGGCAAGGGAGGGCATTCTGCCCCTTGGCTCTGCTCTCCTCACACCCCACCTGCACTCCTGGGGGCAGTTCTGCAGCCCCCAGCACAAGCAGCACATGGAAGTGTTGGAGGCAGTGCAGAGGAGGCCACCATGATGCTGAGAGGGCTGCAGCAGCTCTGCTGTGAGCACAGGCTGAGAGAGTTGGGGCTGTGCAGGCTGGAGAAGAGAAGGCTTGGAGGAGACCTTGGAGTGGCCTTGCAGGATCTGAAGGGGGCTAGAGGAGGGCTGGGGAGGGACTGGGGAGATTCAGACTGGATGTTAGGAAAGAGTTCTTGGCAGTGAGGGTGGTGAGACACTGGCAGAGGTTGCCCAGGGAGGTTGTGGAGCACAGAATCACCCAGTGTGATCAAAGGCTCTCAGAGCAACCTCCTCCAGTAAAAGATGTCCCTGGGCAGAGAAGGAAGCCTGAACCAAATCACTTTTAGAGATCCCTTCCAACCCAAACCTTTCTATGAGTCTGTGCCTGTGAGCAGCCTGGACCACAACCAGAAGCTCATTAAGGATGGAGAGATTTGGCCATGAGGTCTGGCACAGGTCTGGGGTTTCCATATCTGCACTGAGGGCCTTTGTGGCTAAATGCACACACTTTTGGACCGCAGAGTAGCTCACAAGGTCAAGAGATCTTTCTTCAGGCAAGCATTGTCAGAAAGGGATGGCTTCTGTGAATGGGCTTTTTGTTTGGTTGGGGGGCTCCTGGGCTCGGGGGGCTCTGGGGGGTTGGGCTTTGTTCTGCTGTGGGTTTTTCTCTGTGTGTGTGTGGTTTGTTTGTTTGTTTGTTTGTAAGAAAACTAAGGAAGAGTAAGGAACAAAGAAGTAGTTCATCCAAGATTTCTCAGCCCTCCCCTCACTGTTAGATTTTAGGGAATCATCTTGTGATAACCTAATTGGGAGAGCAGGTCACACACAGGCTGTGGCTTCTCCTCTGAGCAAGGTCCCACGGAGCTCCTAATTGCTGCCACCTCCCTCACCTGAAGCAGGTAACCCATAACTTCCCAGCCCTCTCCTCGCCACTAGGTTTTGGGCAGTCTCATGATCATCCACTTGGGAGAGTAGGTCAGTAACTATGCTGCTCCTTTGGATAAGGTCCCACAGAGCTCCTAATTCCTGCCACCCCCCTCACCTCACCCCTAATTTGGAACAAACAAGGTGTTTACCTGCCCTGACCCCCGTTTTCTCTGCTGGTAATAATGGGAAGTGATGATTGCTGCCTGCTTTGATGAAGTCTCCTGTGATCTGTAAATGAAAACTGCAATGCCACTGCGAGGAATGCAGCTATTATGATGATGATTATCAGCAGAGGAGCTGCCTGCTGACCTCAGGGCTGGGTTATAGATTCACAACCAGTTCAGATCGAAGTGGTGGTGAGGCAGCACGTTGGGACACGCCGTCACCTCCCCGGCACCCTCCATCCAGTCTCGGGGGACAGTAAACACTGCATGCCTGGTTAACCTGTGTCTCAAGGCATGGCAGTGTCTCTGCCTTTGATAGTCCTCTGAGCTCCAGCCGCCCCGCTGGTGCTGGCACCTGGAAACCCCCAGCTGATACTCCTTCTGTCCTACCAGTCAGGCTGGTTTGCAGCCTGCGTTCTGCTGCCCTGAGCTGTGTGCAGACCTCAGGAACGAGACCCCAGCACTGCTTGACATGTGCAGAGAGCACTTCCCTTCAGCAAGAGCCTTTTGTCCACAGCAGAGCCACACAGCAGTGAAGAGCCCCTTGCAGCCTGACCCCTCCCTTGCTGTTTAATGTTCTAGAATCACTTTGCCCTCAAAAGTGGAGGGTGAGGATCCAAAGGCTGCACCCTGTTAAAATTACAGGAGAAGCCCCTACAGACCCAAAGCCATTTTCCAACTGGGAGCTGAGCTGCAGTTAAGGCTCAAACAACTGCTCTTAAGCAAAAAGTCTCCCTAGTTAAGGAGGTGACACAGCAGCGCCGGGGGGCTTTGCTTTTCACCTCATTTATTAGACTAATCTGCCCAGGAGGAGAAAACAACACAACGGTGGGGAGGGCTATAAACCTTCCTGCTTTTGGAGCACAACTCAAGCCCTAAGTAAAGGGAGGTTGGGAAGCCACTTCCTCCATCAACAGGTTGTTCCATAATTATCCTCTCCTAGGCTCCCTCCACCTTCCCCTGCAGCCTGTAGCCAAGATCCTGGCCGGAGTGGACGCACCACCAGAGCCCCTGTTTCCCAGCGTTGTGCAACGCAGCTTCTGTTATCTGCTGTTCTCAGGATCTTCCCACAGCTGAGACAAAAGGTCTGGGGTTATTTGTAGCTGTCTGTAATTTGCTGGGTCCTCCCTTCGTTTGATTTGCTCTTAAATATAGGATTGGAAGCTCCTGTGCAGAGTCGTCCCTCTCGTTGCTTGATGTTTCCTGTGTACCCAGCGTGCTGTCAAAACAAATATTCCCCTACCCTTGTTTACCCTGTTCCAGTCTTAGGCATCTCACACATCAAGCCTGGCTTCCTCCCAGCCCCTTCTCAGCACGGTTGCCTAGATAGGAGCTATTCAAGGCTTTCAGCAATCCTTTTCCTCTCAAGAAAATGGACCTGATCTCTAGGATGTGACTTTTGGCTTCTTTTTTTGTGTGTGAAGAAGGTGGTTAGGAACCCACTTACCCACTTGGTAATATCAGGATCATCAGTCATTGGCTTCTAGCCTGTCCCCTCCACCCCTGGGAGCCAAACTGGCTCCTGCCTGGTTTCCTCCTTGGGTATTTAAAGACTATCACAGTATTTATCTCTCCTGCCTTTGCTATTTTTGTGCTACATCCTCAGGGCTTGTGTTTCATCACCAATTTCATCCCTTTCCTCACCCATTTCAGCAAGAGACAATCCTTGATCCCAAGATTATGGATAGGAGACCCATGCATGAGTCTCTGGGAGTGGGACTGTCCTCTCCTGCAGCTGCTCCCAGGGTCCCATGTAAGGAGGGGCAGGCTGCAGCCCTGGCCTGTACACTGCAGTACAACCTCTGCCACGGAGACCCCTGAGCTTAGGCTGAGCTTTTTCCTGCCTGTTCTGTTCTGTTCTGGTGGGCTGCAGGGGGACAAAGCTGACGATTTAGCCACTAAGCCACACGGGCCCCTCCAACAGCTCCTTAATGTGAACCATGTGCTGCAGTTAGCTCTGGCTTCAGCTTAGCCCCTGCTCGCTCAGATCCCAGCGTGCTGGGGTAAGGAGAGCAGCATCCCTGGAAAGCCCTTGCTATAAGAAAGCTCCTTCACTACTGACACTGATTTTGACTGTGGCCTGGGTTATGTACAGGAGGTGAAGGACCTTCCAGTTGGCTTTTACCTAACTATGATGGGCTGGTGCAGATTAAGCATTATATGACTTAAGCTGCTCATGGCGGGCACAATGTGGTGGGAGCAGAGCATGGGTGCAGCACGCAGGGTTCACACTCAGCACTTGGAGGTCCTTACATCAAAGGTGCCTTAGACTCCTTGCTCCCAGTTTGCACCAGCTGCTGTTAAAGTCTCCAGGAGCAAAGCACCTATGTAACCTTGCACTGAGATTTGTGGAGATCTTCATGTCATAGAATCATTTGCCATTGGAATGGGCTGCCCAGGCAGGTGGTGGAGTGGCTGTGCCTGGAGGTGTTGAAGCCAAGCCTGGCTGGGGCACTTAGTGCCATGGTCTGGTTACTTGGCCAGGGCTGGGTGCTAGGTTGGGCTGGCTGAGCTTGGAGCTCTCTTCCAACCTGCTTGATACCTCTGAGATCATCAGGTCAAATTGTCAACCCATAGTACCAGAACCATTAAACCATGTCCCTAGGTGCCATGTCTACACAGCTTTGGAACACCTGCAGAGATGGTGATGCCATCACCTCCCTAGGAAGCCTGTTCCAATGCCTGCCCACTCTTCCAGTAAAGGAGATTTTCCTTATATCCCACCTAGCATCCAATTTTCCCTTATACCCAACCAGGTCCCTGGCAGGTGCAGCACAGGGAGATGCCTGGACAACTGCTGTCCCTGGGGTCATCGTAATCCTTCATTATGGTGGCACATTAACTCTCACTTTACCTCCCTGCATGGCTCCAGGCAGAGGAAATGGATCCTTGCAACAGATACCACCTTCCCCGGGAGGCTGTAAGCACAGGGACGGCTGCAGCATGTCTAACATCCACTAAACCCTCAGGAGCTCAAGGTGCCTGCAGAGCCTGGGGCAGGGAAGGAGACAGCTTAGCTCTGCTGAGGCACCCTGCGCTATGCCAGGAGGACCGAGTTTTACCCAGCCCAGCAGCAAGACTGCAAGGCAAATATCTCACAAGCTGGCAAGCAAAAGCAGCTGCACAGATGCTGCCTTGGTGAACTCCAGCTGTGCTCACCATACTTCTGCCACCCCAGCTGACAGTGCTGCCCAAGAGCAAGCCTTGCTATGGTGCTACTTAAGAACCATGAAGCTGCTCTTGCTGCTTGTAACATGACTTAGAATCATAGAATCCAGCAGGTTGGAAGAGACCTCCAAGCACCATTCACCACCAGTCTCTGGGCCTGGCCCTGCAGCCACTTCTTGGCCCATTTCAGAGTGCTGGACTCAGTGCCTACAACTATGTGAGGCCACAATGTAGAAAGAGGCCAATAAATTTAGCCCAGGCATTTCCTAATGGGGCTTGTTTGGAATTTCCCATTCCATAAGGGGAAGAAAAGAAAAAAATAAGAAGAAAATTGAATATTTTGATTTTCTGTCTCAGTTCATAAGGAAAATACACAGCAGAATCCAGGAATTCCTCAAGGGAAGCCCCCAAGTCAAAGCTGCCTCAGTGAAGGGAGGAATGGCAGGGAGAAACCCCAAATATTTTTGGTAGCTAGAAATTCCAGCAGATCAGCTTCCTCTGCATCAGGTTACCTGCCTTGGCTGATGGGGGAGATAGGGGCAACGACCACAGGGATGTCCCTGGAGGTTACACTTCCCTCCTGAATCCAGGCACCTGCCTTGGTTTTCCTGGAGCACCTAAACCTAACCACCAAAGCTTTTCTATCCATGGGCAGAGCAAGGTGAGGGCTGCAGAGCCAAACCCATCTCCGTGCCCCCAGCTTCACCCCATTGCTTTCCACCTTGGCACCGTACAACCGGGGCTTGTTTTTTTGCCTCCCTGCGTTGTTGAGCTCATTCTGTGTTTAATAAGCCCCTTGACTGCCTGGATTTGCTCTGAAATAGATCCATATATATCCATATATACTTCCCCACTCCTAACAAATACCCCAAAGTGCAGCAGCTGATGTGTGAGCATGAACCACTCCACAAGGTCTGCCCTTCCCCCTTGCAGTGGTGAGCTCAGGGGCGAGTGGAGCTCCATCCATGTCATTCCCCCCCCACCCCTTTCTGTGCTTCAGTAAAAATAGCTGCTCGTAAATACAACCGAACTGGGAGAAAACATCCTGAGGCTACCCGGGAGCTCGTTAGGGCTGCTGTGCTGGCGCTCTCTGTGTTAGCTTGCCGTTAAAGCACCACCTGTGTGTTGGGAGGTTGGCTGCAGGCAGCCTGGCCCCTACCAAAGCCTCTGGCTCCTGGCAGAGGTGCCAGCCTGTCCCCGGCTGGACCACTAGGTGCTAATATCTTCTCCCCGGGAGCTCCGACAGGGTGGTTCATTAGCTCCAGCACTAATTCCTGCTGCCTCCTACTTATTTGTAGGAGACCTGCTCTGCAAGAAACCTGTTTTCCATGCCCCTTTGCTCTGAACAGTTAATCCACCTGCTCAGTGCCTAGCCCGGGCTGCTTCTGCTCCCTGGGCTGCAAGACAGAACACGCACGGCTTGATGCCTCTGGTAAGCCTGCCTGCTGCTTTCAAACCCTCCTGCCAGAGCTGAGAAAGCCAATTGCCTTCCTCTTGGCAGTGCCAGTTCAGACAAGGAGCAGACACACAGTGATTTGAATATTTTGCCCTTCATAAATAGAACTGAAGACCAAAGCCTCTGCCTGGCATCCCTCCCCTTACCCCCTCCGGCCTCTTAGCATAGAGTGGGTGGCAAATCTTCTGCAGCTGTTTTGTTCAGCTCACCTGCTCTGGTGTCTCTGCAGTTAGCAGTTAGCAGCCCTGGCAGCTGCTGCTTGCTCCCAGCAAGGTCACATCTGCATTTGGCTTCCCTCTGGCTTTACTGGTAGGTCAGCTGCAGTGCTAGGAGCTAGCACAGAGGTAACTCCTGGTTCCTTTGCAGCTCCCTGGGAAAGCTGAAATGATGATAGTTGGTTGTGCTGTGTGGATTTTAAGGCAGGTGTCATTCCATGACAAAAATCCTCTTGGCAAGACTACTTAGCCCTCCAGCTTCACATCACCCAAGGAGTCACCTCCAAACGTCCTGAGCTGATTTGCTTGCCTAACAACATCACACCTCACTGATCCCAAATACCAAATGGCCTATCCCCCTTCCCACCCAAGCTTGGAAATGCTGCCCACTCCTCAGTATTGCTTGAAGAAATGGAGCTGGGGGTGTGCAGCCTGCAGAAGAGGAGGCTCAGGGCAGAGCTCATTGCTGCCTGCAGCTGCCTGAAGGGAGGCTGTAGCCAGGTGGGGTTGGGCTCTGCTGCCAGGCAGCCAGCAACAGAACAAGGGGATAGAGTCTGGAGTTGTGCCAGGAGAGGTCTAGGAGGAAGTTGGCAGAGAGATTGGCATTGGAATGGGCTGCCCAGGGAGGTGGTGGAGTGGCTGTGCCTGGAGGTGTTGAAGCCAAGCCTGGCTGGGGCACTTAGTGCCATGGTCTGGTTGGTTGGGCAGGGCTGGGTGCTAGGTTGGGCTGGCTGAGCTTGGAGCTCTCTGCCAGCCTGGTTGCTCCTATGATTCTCTGATTCTGTCACTCTATGATCCTGCACATTGGCACAGAAGTCACTAACGTGGCCTCTTCTGCAGCTATGTTTAGCCCCCACCCCGGGAGGGGATTCTCTGTTTTTCAGAAGCACCCTGAGGCCTGCCAGGTTAGAAGCCTGACTGAAGAAGGCATGAAGGAGGGCAAATGCTATCGAGCTGCTATTCTCCCAGGGCCTGGAAGGTGGAGGGGTTAAGACCTGATAAGGAATCTCTCCAATCTCTCCTGTCGGAGAGCATCAGATTAAATCTGACCTACATGCAGGAAGTTCTCCTACCTAATTGCTTGTACAAAAGAAAATTGGTCCCCAGCTAGACCCTTGCACAGCTGTTTTGTGCTAACTTGCAGCCTCTCTTACCTTCTTGTAGGGAAAGGAGGAAGCTGAGCAAGCTTGAAGCTCAGAAGCATTACTGGTGAGCTGCATGAGGAGCCGAGGAGGGCACCCAGCTACGGGCAGATGGCAAAGGGTGCTAAAAACAGCAGCAGTGTTCTCGTTGGTATTGCTCAATATTGTTCGATGAACAAAAGCAATGGGGCAGGCGGGCAGGGGGACACAGAAGCAGTTAGTAGTGGAAAGCAAGGGAAGTATTAACAATGTCTTTTAGGCTGAGGCCAAAGAGTTGCTGGGGCAGCTGGTGAGGGCTCAGGTAGAAGCATAGAATCAACCAGGTTGGAAGAGACCTCCAAGATCATCCACCTCTGAGATCATCAACCTCTGAGATCATCCACCTCTGAGATCATCCACCTCTGAGATCATCCACCTCTGAGATCATCCAGCCCAACCTAGAACCACAGACAGATTTGGGTTGGCAGGGACACTTAAAGGTTATCCAGGCCAGTCCTTCCCAACTAGATCAGGTTGCTCAGAGCCCCACCAAGTCTCACCTTGAATGTCTCTAGGAATGGAGCCTCATTTATCTTGACTTTGCATTCGATTTGACATTTTAGAGTTGATTTTATGGTTTAGATTTGATTTCATGCCTCTAATTTACCATTTTATTTTGATTTTGCATTTGATTTGAGGTTTTAGACTTGATTTTACATTTCAGATTTGATTTCATGCCTCTGTTTCATCACTTTATTTGACATTTCAGACTTGATTTTACATTTCAGATTTGATTTGGCAATTTGGATCTCATTTCATGCCTGTATGTTGTAATACTACTCTACACTTTAGATTCGATTTTACAGTTCAGATTTGATTTCACACCTCTATTTTATCATTTTATTTCACATTTTTTGTTTCATTTGACATTTTAGACTTGATTTTACATTTCAGATTTGATTTCATGCCTCTATTTTACCATTTCATTTTGATTTTGCATTTGATGTGATGTTTTAGATTTGATTTTACATTTCAGATTTGATTTCATGCCTCTATTTTACCATTTCGTTTTGATGTTGCATTTGATTTGATGTTTTAGATTTGATTTTACAGTTCAGATTTGATTTCATGCCTCTATTTTACAATGTAATTTTGATTTTGCATTTGATTTGATGTTTTAGATTTGATTTTACAGTTCAGATTTGATTTCATGCCTCTATTTTACCATTTCATTTTGATTTTGCATTTGATTTGATGTTTTAGATCTGATTTTACAGTTCAGAGTTGACTTCATGCCCACCTTTTCTACTGTTATTTTACACTTCACATTTTGAATTTGATTTCACTTTTTTTTTTATTTGATTTCATGCCTGCATTTTGTAATTTTATTTTACATTTTACTTGACATTTCAGATCTGATTTCACATTTTGGATCTCATTTCATGCCTGTATGTAGCAATATTACTTTACATTTCAGGTTTGAGTTCACATTTCAGATTTGATTTTGGGCCTCTCTGTTATCATTTGGTTTTACACTTCACATTTTATTTGACATTTCAGATTTGATTTCACATTTCAGATTTGATTCCACATTTCAGATTTGATTTCAGGCCTCCCTGTTATCATTTCATCTTACATTTCACATTTTATTTGACATTTCAGATTTGATTTCACATTTTAGATTTGATTCCACGATTTAGATTTCATTTCACATTTCAGATTTGGTTTCATGCCTCTACTTTGCAATTTTATTTGACATTTCAGGTTTGATTTTCCACTTTAGACTTCGTTTTACATTTCAGATTTGATCTCATGTCTGTGGTTTGTTGTTTTATTTGACATCTTAGATTTGCTTTTACATTTTAGACTCAGTTCCATGCCTGTGTTTTATTTTGTATTTTGTTTGACAATTTAGCTTTGATTTCACATTTTAGATGTGATTTTATGCCTGCATTTTACAATTTCATCTTACATTTTGTATTTTGTTTGACAATTTAGCCTTGATTTTACATTTTCGATTCGATTTTATGCCTGTGTTTCACAATTTCATCTTACATTTTGTATTTTGTTTGACAATTTAGCTTTGATTTGACACTTTAGGGTCGATTTCATGCCTGCATTTTGCAATTTCACCTTAGATTTGCTTTTCCATTTTAGATTTTGGGTTATGTTTCAGGTTTGACCTCATGCCTGTGCTTTGTGATCCCGTTTGACATCTTAGGTTGGATTTTTGATTTCGGATTTGTTTTGTCTTTCAGATTTTTTTGCCAACAGCAGCTTGACGCCTCAGGTGCGCAGAAAAGCAGGGGTGATCGAGAAGAAGCAAACCGAGGAGCTCATTGTTCGGGCTGAAAGGCAGAGGCTCGGTGCGGTGCCGCTCCGTGCGGAAGGCAGCGCTGCCCGGGAGCTGCTGCCGCGGCGGCAGGCGGAGGCTCCCCGGCAGGGCAGCAACTGGCAGAACAAGACTTTCTAAGGAACTGCTCCCCCGTGACTTCACTCCCTCCTAGCTACAGATAGGACGGGGTGGGGGCTCCTCCCAACCAGTCTGAGCCCTGCTACCCGAAGTCCCTCAGAGGTGTAGTCTGTGCCCCGAGGAAACTGGAAGTCAGGACAAGCCAACGCAGGCACTCCCGCGCCGGCTGGTGCCAGTGGGGGTGGCGAGCGAAGGTGATAATTGAAAGTTGTTGGGGTTTGGGCTTTGTTTATCTGTTTTCTTCCCCCCCACTGAGTCACCAGGAGGCTGTTTTCTACCTCCTGCTTCCTTCAGTGAAGGCAGCAGCTGTTGTTCAGCCTTGACGCAGCTTGGTAAGAGAAGGGGTTGGCTGTCAGGGCTGTGCCAGGACCTTCATCTGGTACCCAAGGAGCAGGGCCAGGTAGGTCTGGTGGAGATGAGCAGGAGCTCACGAGTAGGCACTGTGTTTGCAGAAGCCAGGGGGCAAGTGATTCACTTCATTCATAAACCTGAGCCTCTCATCTGCCCTCCAGATGTGAACACGCGGCAGGGCTCGCTTGCCTTTCGGGAGGAGAGCACCGGGTGAAGACAGGAGGTATGCTCAGAGAAAGGGGACATAGAGGGGAGAAATGCAGCCAACCTGGGGTGCTGGCACCACGGCCATGGACATGGGCTCCAGTGCTGCCTCAGCCCAAGATACCCTCTGGCTGAACGCTGGGGCCAGCAGAACCAAAACTGTGGACACCCAAAACAACATAGGCTCGGATCATGACACAAACAGGTCTGGGCTTGCAGGGCGAATCTCCTCCCTCCCTCCCCCTCCCTCGACTGAGAGCTTCATATCCGAAAATCATTGAGCAGAAGTTGAACAGCTTCAGCCTCTCCAGCTGCCAAGCATTCTTGCTGAGGGAAGCTGTTTAGGTGCATCCAAACACAGCCGAACCTGGGGCTTGCGTAAACCTCTCTTGCCCTGGAACAAAAGACCTGCTCCCATGGCAGTCAGGTGCAGGCACCAACCCCTGCCGCTGAGAACACGCTGAACCGGTCTCTGGGGTGAAAAGAAGACAGGTTTGGCCAGAAAGGCCCCTTCTGCAGAGAGGATCTGCCAGCCAGGGCCCAGCATCAAAGGCAGACTCTGCTGGGCTCTCCGCAGCCTCCCATCAGCATCGGCCTGAGCAGAGCTCAGCTTTTGCAGCACTAAAGGCCACCACCAGGTCTACAGGTCTGCAGCTGCCTGCAGGGAGGCTGTAGCCAGGTGGGGTTGGGCTCTGCTGCCAGGCACCCAGCAGCAGAACAAGGGGACACAGTCTGGAGTTGTGCCAGGGCAGGTCTAGGCTGGATGTTAGGAGGAAGTTGTTGTCAGAGAGAGTGATTGGCACTGGAATGGGCTGCCCAGGGAGGTGGTGGAGTGGCTGTGCCTGGAGGTGTTGAAGCCAAGCCTGGCTGGGGCACTTAGTGCCAGCTGGGTGCTAGGTTGGACTGGATGAGCTTGGGGCTCTCTTCCAACCGGTTGATTCTATGACCAGCAGCCAGGCTGGGGCTCCAGCTACACCCCTTGTTCCCATGAAGGCATCCCAGTCTGCTCGTCCATCACCCCTTGGTGGGATGGCTGCAGCACGCAGAGCATCCTGCAAAGTGCCAGCTCCTAAGCCTGCTGGCTGCTCAGGGACCGCACATGGCAACGGTGCCAGCTGCAAGCTCCAGCTGCACATGCAGACACTGCTCAAGGACCAGCTACAGAAGCAGTTGTTTGGGCTCTGAGCACTTGTTTGGGTTTGGGCTTTTTTTTTCCATTTCACCTATTTCTCTTTCACTTCCTTCCTGCTCTGTAGGAGGAGATGGCAGTAGATACGCCCTGGCCTGTGGTATCTATGCCCAGCTTTGCCTTTCACTTCTCAGTGGGGTTTCATAGAACCACAGAATCAGTCAGGGCTGGAAGAGACCACAAGGATCAGCCAGTGCCAACCCCCCTGCCATGCCCAGGGACACCCTACCCTAGAGCAGGCTGCACACAGCCTCAGCCAGCCTGGCCTTAAACCCCTCCAGCCAGGGGGCCTCAACCACCTCCCTGGGCAACCCATTCCAGCCTCTCACCACTCTCATGCTGAAAAACTTCCTCCTCATGTCCAGCCTTAACCTCCCCATCTCAGCTTTGCTCCAATCCCCCCACTCCTGGCACTCTCCCAGAGCCTCAAAAGTCCCTCTCCAGCTTTTTTGTAGCCCCCTTCAGATCCTGGAAGGCCACAAGTAGGTCACTTGGGAGCCTCCTCTGCTCCAGCCTGCACAGCCCCAACTCTTTCAGTCTGTGCTCACAGCAGAGCTGCTGCAGCTTCTGAGCATCCTCCTGGCCCTAATCTAGACACTTTCCAGCATCTCCGCATCCTTCTTGTCCCAGGGGCTCCAAAGATGGATGCAGTTGAATGCTCACTTAACACAGCCCTCATTCCTCCTGGAGCAGCTCAGCCCTACACTCAGCCAACCCACAGGAGTCCCATAGACCATGCCCCCATCCACTGCCTTCTCCCAGCCATACCTCCAGCAAGCATCACCTCTCTTTACTTATTTCCCAAGCAGCTGGTAGCAGTGAACCCCACAAAGCTGCACTCCCCAGGCACAGGCTGCCCTGGGAAGTTGCCCCCTTACCCTCACATGGATGGGATCAGACAGCACCGAGGAGGTGGACGGGAGGTGGAGGAGGAAACGACCATCACTCAGCCAAAACTAGGACTTGGCACTGCTGATGGTCAGCCCCACACTGTAATCTTCAAGCCTTCCATAAATTTATCTGTGGCCTTTTCTCCCTCTTCCCAACCTGACCCACACATCCTGAGTGAGGTCCCATGACTCGTCAGCACTGTGCCAGCCAGCTCTGCCCCGGCTCTTATCACCTCCTGTGTTGTTTCCCCTCTGACACTTCTTCAAGTCCTCCTCTTTGACCCAGACATCTGTATTCCTGTTTTTCACCACACAGCTGGGGACTCAGATGCAAAGCAAACACTTTTCCCAGCCCAGCTCTTGCAGCACCCAAGACAGCCTGCCACGTGATGGGGGCCACAGGACCAACCGAGCCTTCACCAGGCATAGGCACACCTGGCAGGAATTTCCTTCTGCCACCCAGGTTGTCTGGAACAGGGCAGTGCATTTTAGAGACAAACTGAGGGGTAGGAGTCTGTCCTCATCTCATGGAATCATAGAATGGTTTAGGTTGGAAGGGAGCTCAAGGATCAGCCAGTTCCAACCCCATGCCATAGGCAGGGACACCTCCTGCTAGAACAGGTCACTTAAGGCCTCATCCAACCTGGTGCTGAACACCTCCCTGGGCAACCTGTGCCAGTGTCTCACCACCCTCACTCCAAACAATCCTTTCCTAACATCCAGTTTCAGTCTCCCCTCTACCACTTCAAACCCATTCCTCCTCCTCCTCTCACTACCAGACCTTGTCAATAGTCCCTCCCCAGCCCTCCTCTAGCCCCCTTCAGATCCTGCAAGGCCACTCCAAGGTCTCCTCCAAGCCTTCTCTTCTCCAGCCTGCACAGCCCCAACTCTCTCAGCCTGTGCTCACAGCAGAGCTGCTGCAGCCCTCTCAGCATCTTGGTGGCCTCCTCTGCACTGCCTCCAACACTTCCATGTGCTGCTTGTGCTGGGGGCTGCAGAACTGCCCCCAGGAGTGCAGGTGGGGTGTGAGGAGAGCAGAGCCAAGGGGCAGAATCCCCTCCCTTGCCCTGTGCCCACACTGCTCCTGCTGCAGCCCAGCACAGGGTTGTGTCTGGGCTGCACTCACCCTGCACTCTGAGCATCTTCATGGGCCTCCTCTGCACTGGCTCCAACAATTCTATGTCCTTCTTGTGTTGGGGGCTCCAGAACTGCATCACTCCAAAGCTGAACTCTCACTTTTACAACATGCTCAGCCCTCTCCCAGTGCTTGCCTATCGCAAGGGGCACCATGACAGCTCCCTTGGCGTCTGGGACAGGTGTGGGCTGGCAAAAGTTCTTCCACGCGCAGTAAAACACTGCTACTAATTAGGATGATAATAGCAAGTGCCTCCTGCCTCCTGCTTGCTTCATCTCCACCTGCTCTTGGTTTGCAGGTTTGATGTGGTATTTGCTTCCTGTGGCGCATTCCTGCCCATCACTTCTGCGCCGCCGTATCTCGCCAGCGTGCTTCGCCCAAGGAGTGGCCGAAACGCGGCTCCGGCAGTGTGTCACCGCCGAGCAGCTCCTTCTCTTACGGGGGAGGAGGAGGAGGAGGGGAAGGGGGAAAAGAAAAAAGTGAGGAAAAAAAAAACCCCGAAGCAAAGCTGGGTCGGAACTGGCTGCTGAGGTGTACCTGAGCAGGAGCTGCTGTCGCCCTGCCCACCACATCTTTGCTCCGGCTGCGGGAGGTGCTAGTGCAGAGCGCGGCTGGGGGGGACTCCTAGGCAGGGGGAGGGCAAGGACAGCCAGGAGCTGGGCTGTGGCTCCTCAGAACTGACTTAATATTACTTCCTTTAAAGCTTATAGTAGTGCTGAAGAAAAATGGGATGCACTCAATGAAGACATAGCCCAGTGAGGAGAGGCTGGGGGTGTGCAGCCTGCAGCAGAGGAGGCTCAGGGCAGAGCTCATTGCTGCCTGCAGCTGCCTGCAGGGAGGCTGTAGCCAGGTGGGGTTGGGCTCTGCTGCCAGGCAAGCAGCAACAAAACAAGGGGACACAGCCTCAAGTTGTACCAGGGGAGGTCTAGGCTGGATGTTAGGAGGAAGTTGTTGTCAGAGAGAGTGATTGGCATTGGAATGGGCTGCCCAGGGAGGTGGTGGAGTGGCTGTGCCTGGAGGTGTTGAAGCCAAGCCTGGCTGGGGCACTCAGTGCCATGGTCTGGTTGCTTGGCCAGGGCTGGGTGCTAGGTTGGGCTGGCTGAGCTTGGAGCTCTCTTCCAACCTGGCTGATTCTATTCTATTCCACTCCTATTCTATTCTACTCCCAGTCTATTCTATTCCACTCTGATTCTATTCTATTCCACTCTACCCAATTCTATTCTATTCTATTCCTACTCTATTGTACTCTACTCTATTCCATTCCAATCTATTCTACTCCATTCTACTCTATTTCTAGGCTATTCTACTCTATTGCATTCCATTCTATTCCTATTCTGTTCTATTCTATTCCATTCTATTCCTATTATATTCTATTCTGTTCTATTCTGTTTCTGTGTCTGTTCTATTCTATATGAGGAGAAGCTGAGTGACTTGGGAGTGCTTAGTCTGGAGAAGAATGAGGAGAGATCTTATTGCTCTCTACAGCAACCTGAAAGGAGGCTGGAGTGAAGCTGTTGTTGGTTTCATCTTCCAAGTAACCAGCAGCAGGCTGAGAGGAGATGGGTTTGAGTCACACCAGGGGAGGTTTAGATCAGACATTGGGAAACACTTTGGTAGTGAGTGAGTGGTGAGGGGTTGGAACAGGCCCCCCAGGGAGGTGGTGGAGTCATCATCCCTGGAGGTGTTCAGGAGCTGTAGCTGTGGTGCTTCAGGGTGTGGTTTAGTGGCCATGGTAAATAGGCTTATGGTTGGACTCCATCTCAGGAGCCTTTTGCAGCCTTAGTGATTCTGTGAATTGTCCTGCTGGGCAATGTCCATGGCAGGAGAAGGGCAACAGGGATCTGCTGGAGAGGCTCCAGAGGAGGGCTAGGAGGATGATGAGGGCACTGGAGGGCATGGCTGATGCGGAGAGGCTGAGGGACCTGGGACATTTTAGCCTGGAGAGGAGAAGACTGAGAGGGGATTTGATAAATGTTTACAATTATCTGAGGGCTGCCCAGGACAGGGGGGGGACACCCTCACAAGCAAGCTTGTGCTTGCTCCTGAGAGCAGCTGGAGAAGCAAGGGCTGCTGGCCAAGAGGACAGTGCCCACCCTTGCCTGAACAGAGGGCTACGAAGATGAGGAAGGGGCTGAAGCACTGCCCTAGGAGGAGAGGCTGAGCCACCTGGGGCTTTGTGGTCTGCTTAAGAGAAGACTCAGAGGGGACCTAATCAATGTTTGTCAATATCAGAGGGCTGAGGGTCAAGAGGGACTTACACAGGGCTGACACTGGAATGAGGCCCTGGAACACATCCCACCTTGAGTGCTGCCTTCAGTTTGGGGCTCCCCAGTTTCAGAGGGACAGGGATCTGCTGGAGAGAGTGCAGTGGAGGGCTAGGAGGATGAGGAGGGGACTGGAGCACTGCCTGGTGAGGAGAGGCTGAGGGACCTGAGGCTGTTTAGAGCAGAGAAGACTGAGAGGGGATTGAATCAATGTTTATAACTGAGGGCTGGGGGTCAGGAGGGGAGGGACAGGCTCTGCTCACTGCTCCCTGGGACAGGTCAAGCAGCAATGGATGGAAGCTGCAGCACAGGAGGTTCCAGCTCAGCACAAAGGGGAACTTCTTGACTGTAAGGGTCCCAGAGCCCTGGCACAGGCTGCCCAGAGAGGCTGTGGAGTCTCCTTGTGTGGAGCCTTTCCAGGCCTGTCTGGATGTGTTCTGTGTGCCCTGAGCTGGATTGCATGGTCCTGCTCTGGCAGGGGGGGTCAGACTGGATGATCTCTTTGTGTCCCTTCTAACCCCTGCCACGCTGTGTGACCCTGTGAAGGCACTGAGGCAGGCAGCCTGCAGCAGCAGGAGGAGGTTTAGTTGTGTTATGAGCTTTTATTTAAAAAAGCACATTTATACAGCACTCACTTTGCAGGTACAAACTTTGTGTCTTTTTTTGTATTCTACAAAAGTCTTTGAATATTCTTCTCTTTACAAACAAACAACCAACCAAAAAGGAACAACATTACAAAAATACAGACAATTTAATATGATTTTTTTTAATACAAACCTCTCTAATTGTAGTTATTTTCATTAAAAAAAAACAAACCAAACCCATAGTACTACCACAGAACTAACAATATTTTAGTCCACTATAAAAAAAAAACCCAAACAAACAAAACCAAAATTTAACTCAATGCTTTTTTTTTTTTTCCCTCTCTCTCTCTCTCTCTTTTTTTTTTTCCCTCCTTTTTTATTGTAAGCAGCAAAAATGTAAATAACACAGGGTCAGGACACAGTTTATAGTCATAGTGGAGATATCTAAAACCAAAAAAAAAAATCGTTTCAGAAATAATATTTTACATAGTTAATTTTTTTAAGGTTTTATACATTATTTATATAATATTTATAGATTAAAACAAACAAAAAAAATCAACAAAAGACAAAAAAAAAACCCCAAACCAAACCAAAACAACCAAAGGAAAAAGAACTCCTCATAGCTTGCTTCTAGTTGAAATGGTAGGACGGAATCTGTCAGAAGGATGTGCAAATGGCTGGGATCCCTTTGCAAAGGTGCTCTGTGAAAGGGCTGCAAACCAAGGGCCTGTGGGGGTTCTGGGGCATCACAAACAACCACAACCCAAAAAAGGACTGAACTCAGCATCCTGCTCCACAGAGCAACGGCTGCTTGGCCACCAGCGCCAGCGAGCGCAGCACAGCGCCCGGGGACCTGCTGCGGCACGCAGCTGAGGCAGCCCAAGGGAAGAGGAGGAGGAGGAGGAGGTGTAGGGAGGGTGATGCACAAACTGACTGACAGCCAGGCTGGGAGGTGCTGCCCAGCAGCCCATCCCCAAACTGCAGGATCAAAGTTTCCCCAGGACTCAGCCCTGGGGTGGGGGGGTCGTAGTGCCAAGGCGTCTTCGGCAGAGCCGCCGCGACCCGCTTGCTCCAGCTGCGCTTGCACAGCTCCTGTGGGCGCAGGGCAGGTCTGCTGGGATGCTCTTTTGGGAAGGAGGATGGCTGGGAAGCGGAGGATTCTCTTCCCACAGAGGGTCACCCGTGGGTGCTGCGCAGGCCCGGGGGGTCGGGCAGGATGAAGCCTCACCAGGGAGCGAGCGGAGAGGAAGAACTGTGGCTTCTCTACATGGAGGAGCCTCGGGGCTCGTCTCAGGACTCGGGACTGCTCGTTGGAGGGGTGCAGTGTGAACAGAGACCCTCTGGAGATCTTTGACTGGGCAAGCTGCTTCTAAACTAAGTCACAGTATGGAAGGGAGCAGGCGGAAACAAACCAGGATCCGAAGGAGAACAAAGCCCAACTCTTACTACCCAGTCCCAGATCTCGACTCAGTGCTGTTCTTCTCATGCATAGTGCTCCACGATTTTGGCATGAGTTGGGTGCTTCTATTTTGTTGTTGTTGCTTGCAGGTATTGGGAAATCTTCATAGTGGGGGAAAACAAACAAACAAACAAACAAACAATAAAACAACCAACCCCCCCCCCCCCCAAACCCAGCTTTCCAAAAACCCCTTCGTGTTCATCAGGCTAGGAACAATCTGGCGTTCACTACAACATGAACACTCAAACCAATTGCACATCCAGAGCTCCGGCACCTCTCTTGGTTTGCTCAGCTTGATGTGGTTTGTGTTTGTCCTTCCTCGTCGTAGCTTCTTGACTCAGTTGACCACCACCACCACCCCCTTCCATCCGAACGTTGCAAGGTTGAAAAGACCACAGAGTAAGACTTCTTTTCACTGGTCAGGCAAGAAAGTCTCTCCCTACATTCTACTGTCTGATGAGATTTGAGAGCAGCAGGTAGTTGCTGTCAGCAGTCTCTTTTTTTTTTTTCCCCAAAAAACCCTAACAAACAAACAAAAAAAAAAAGGAAAACAAACCCCCCCCCTTTTAAAATAAAATAGAACAGCCACCCAATTTCTTCAAGGTCTACACCATGTTGTGATGGTTATTCCTCTCAATGATGTCCACAGGTGAAAGGATCTCCTTCCGGATGGGTGGTGGAGGCAGGCAAGTCTTTGTCTTGGGCTTGAAGAGATCAGAGACATAAAACGCCTGCAGGAAGAAGTGGGAAAGGCAAAGTTAGCCAGGCTGGGTGATGCTTCGTTCAAAGGCTTCATGCATGGAATACAGAGGCGTGGTCAAGCTGCAAAAATGGCTCTTTTTTGGGCGCTGTTCACAGAAGGGACCTCCAGAGGTCATCCAGTGCAACCTCCCTGCCAAGGCAGCATCCCCTAGGGTGCTTTGCACAGGAATGCATCCAGGTGGGTTTGGAAAGTCTCTAGAGAAGGAGACTCCACAAGCTGTAGCCAGCTGGGGTTGGGCTCTGCTGCCAGGCAAGCAGCAACAGGACAAGGGGACACAGCCTCAAGCTGTGCTGGGGGAAGTCTAGGCTGGATGTTGTTAGGAAGTTGTTGTCAGAGAGAGTGATTGGCATTGGAATGGGCTGCCTAGGGAGGTGGTGGAGTGGCTGTGCCTGGAGGTGTTGAAGCCAAGCCTGGCTGGGGCACTTAGTGCCATGGTCTGGTTGCTTGGCCAGGGCTGGGTGCTAGGTTGGATTGGGTGAGCTTGGAGCTCTCTTCCATCCTGCTTGACTCTATGATTCTATTCTCTCTGGGCAGCCTGCTCCAGGGCTCTGTCACCCTCACTGGAAAGAAGTTTCTCCTCACGTTGGGGCGAAACCTTCTGTGTTCCAGTTTGCAGCTGCTGCTCCTGCTGACCACCGAATGCTGCTGAGTGCCTGCCTCTAACACTGGCGGCAGCAAGACCCCCAGGCGCCTGCTATCGCCTTCCTGTGGCTCAGCCCTCTCAAAGCAACACACAAAACCGGCACAGAGCGAGCCCATTTCACACTGCTTGATCACCCAGGGCAATACCTAACCTCTGCTGAAGGGGCTGAGAAGGCAGGAAACAGACCCGAGGCCCATGCTGCAATAAAATAACAAAGGTCTGCAAAGCACTGCCCTGGCTCACGGCTCTCGGGATGCAGTGGGGTGTGAAACTATTCACTCAGCCAGACCTCAAGGCAAGCAGTTAAAAGCTTTCAGGCCAAAGCTGTGCTAAGTTATCAGCAGTGAGTCAATGCTGCATGATGCTCTCTCCTCATGCCCCACCACGGCACCAGTGCCCAGGCTGGGTCTGGTCCTGAGGCCGAAGCCTGAGGAGAGGAGAAGCTACTCCTGCCCTCTCCTTCCCGGGCATCCCGTGATGTAAGCCCTCTCCCGGACGTGAAAGACCCTGCACTTGGCAATTCCGGGAGGCAGCAACACAATGAGGAACAAAGTGCTGGGAGGAAACTTCCACATCCTCCCTTGGCAGCTGCTGCGCACAGCCCATCGACCCTCCAGGACCCCCCGTGCCAAACCTCAGCCCCGTGCCAGGAGGGAAAAGAGTCAGGCACCAGGGACTCTCTGGATGGAGCAAGAAGTGGCAAGGAGCAAGAAGTGGCAAGGAGCAAGGCTGCCCAGGGAGGCGGCTGAGGCTCCATCTCTGGAGATATCCAAGGTGAGGCTCTGGGCAACCTGATCTAGCTGAGGATGCCCCTGCTGATGGAGAGAGAGTTGGTCTGGATGACCTCGGGAGGTCCCTTCCAACCCAGACCATTCAATGATTCTATGTGGTCAGCTGCTACCAAAGCCCCAAACTTCACTCCTGCCGCTGACTGCCTCTCCCAGCCCAAATTTGCCAGCTCATCTCAGGCCAGCACTGGTTATGTGGACCAAGCTGTGGGTTTGCTGAGGTGAAGCCTCAGGAGGAGCCTTACAGGGTGTAGGAATTAGCAGCACATTTCAGTTTCTCCCTTAGGGCTCAAAGGTAATTCTTGCCAGAGAGAGTGATTGGCATTGGAATGGGCTGCCCAGGGAGGTGGTGGAGTGGCTGTGCCTGGAGGTGTTGAAGCCAAGCCTGGCTGGGGCACTTAGTGCCATGGTCTGGTTGGTTGGCCAGGGCCGGGTGCTGGGTTGGGCTGGCTGAGCTTGGAGCTCTCTTCCAACCTGCTTGATTCTATAATTCAAGCAACAAGAGAAATCAGGGGGCAGGGGGGGGAAGAAGAAAAACATTAGGTCCAAAGGTGCTCAAAGGACTAGTATTAGATGGGGGCATGCAGGCTGGGTAGCACAGGGAGGGAGTTCCCCCCCATGCATCTCCACATTTTCTAGCTAGCCAAAGTCCTCTGCAGCAGGTCTGGTCGTCCTTGGACACGACTTGTGCAAGCCTCTATCAGCAGAGGCAGATAAGGAGCTGAGCTGAAGAGGCTGCAAACCCGCTCCAAGTGGCAGCTTACTGCTGCAATCACACCAGGGGAGGCAGGAAGCTGAGCTATTGTTGTTCCCTTTGATTGCTCCGTGGGAAGGCAGGGAAGGAGCTGACATAGGAACCAGCTCATTTTTCAGTGGCGTGCTGGTGTCCAGTTGTGTGACAGCCAACAAAGCTGTTCAGAGGGCATCCAAGTGGCACCTTTGGTTGGTTAACCAACAGGGTCCAGCTGCTCCCGTTGTGGATGGCAGGCTGGAGTCCGGCCTCTCGCTGCAGCACTGCAACACCCAAAGCACACTGAACTCCTCTGACAGTGGTTTTCTTTTGGGTCATGAAGAAGTGCAAATCCCCTGACTGGCTGGCTTGGAGCATTTCTGATGCCATCTCACTCACCTACCCACCTCAGAGAGCTGGAGGCAGTCAAAGAGGTGTCTGATTCCTGCCCCGAGATAGCCATGCGCTGTCAGTTTCTGGGAGGAGACTCACAGAAACATAGAATCATAGAACCAACCAGGTTGGAAGAGACCTCCAGGCTCACCCAGCCTAACCTAGCACCCAGCCCTGGCCAAGCAACCAGACCATGGCACTAAGTGCCCCAGCCAGGCTTGGCTTCAACACCTCCAGGCATGGCCACTCCACCACCTCCCTGGGCAGCCCATTCCAATGCCAATCACTCTCTCTGACAACAACTTCCTAACAACATCCAGCCTAGACCTGCCCTGGCACAGCTTGAGGCTGTGTCCCCTTGTCCTGTTGCTGCTTGCCTGGCAGCAGAGCCCAACCCCACCTGGCTACAGCCTCCCTGCAGGTAGCTGTAGACAGTTTGTAGTAGACAGTTGTAGTCAGACTATGGAGTACAAGAAGCAGCTGAGGATTACCCAGAGTCTGCTCCCTGCTTTTGGAGAGGAATGAGTTATGGTGCAGTGTCATCTCGGCTACTTTAGCTTTTTCCTGTGCTGCTTGCTGCTTTTCCAGGGCTTAACTCAGAGCCTGGGTAAGAGGTTCCATTTCTCTCTAAGCTGTATTTCACTTTAAGATGGCTGGAGGTTATATAAACACTTAAAGGAATCATGAAACGTGATCTTTGGGGGTTAAAACTGTGTTAAATCCTGCTAATGCTTGAACTGTTGAACACAAAAAAGGCCTAATAAACCTGCAGAGTTTTTCACTTGGATTAGCTCCATTTCCTGTAGAAGGTGCTCTCCACCCATAAAGAAAACTCGATGGCAGAGGAACTGAGAGCCTACTCCACGAAGTGAGCCAATACCTTACCCTTCTACTTCATCCTCACTCCTTCCCTTTCTGCTGAAGAAACTTTTCATCACGTACAAAGAGGTTAAAACAACTCATCTAAGCTAAGCAGAGCAACACCAGGACCACGTCCTCCTGACATCTCCCCTCTTCTGTCTCCATCAGGGGATACAAACTACAGGACACAGAGCAGGCTGCAGGCTGCCTACAAGGAGCATAAAAACTGTTTCCATTTAAGAAATCCTCTGCATACTTCACCCTGGACCCGAGTCTGAATGTTTCATCAGCTGGAAGAGCTTGACACTAATGTTTTCTGCTTGTTATTTCAGGCACTGAAGGACAAACTTGTCTGCTGCAGCACAACCTGGATTTAAGCTCTGGCAGCCCTCGGAGGCGAAGCCCACAATTGGTTTCTACTGAGAATTACAGCCTGATAACCAAGGTATTTTAACAGCCCTTGCCTATCATCTGAGCAGACCCTTGAAGGCTTTGCTGGGGGAAGAGGGGCTGGAGATGGAGTCTCTGCTTCAGAGCATCCCATGCAGGGCTGGGATCCTCAGGACAGGGCAGTAATTGTTCTGAGACAGCAGTAACGTTAGCAGAAGGCTGCTAAACTATATGTGCAATGCTAACTGCAGGGAGCCTCAGGGTGACTTTTCCTCTTGTCCCCTGCTGCCATCTCCCAGAGAGAGAGAGCGAGGTCTGCCAGCCTCTCCTAGGCAATGGCTCACGACAGCCAAGTCAGGTTCAGAAGAATCACAGAATCAGGCAGGGCTGGAAGGGAGCACAAGGAGCAGCCAGTTCCAAGCCCCCTGCCATGCCCAGGGACACCCTACCCTAGAGCAGGCTGCACACAGTCTCAGCCAGCCTGGCCTCAAACACCTCCAGCCATGGGGCCTCAACCACCTCCCTGGGCAACCCATGCCAGGCTCTCACCACTCTGCTGCTCAACAACTTCCTCCTCACCTCCAGGCTGAATCTCCTCACCTGCAGCTGTGCTCCAACAACATACTGATGGTTCTTTGAAAGCTGACAAAATGGGGCAGGAGTTGTGTTTAAACCTAAGTCCTAAGCTGCTGCCCAAGATGTCCCCAGACACCAAGCAATGCCTGTAAAGGCTCTGGAGACAACAGTCCCCTCCATGAGCCAGCTGGGAAGAGCAGCACAGGTTGCCCTGGGCTCACAGGCAGACACAGGCCTGCAAAGTAGAACTCCAGGCAGCTGCTTCCTATGTCGGTTTACCTCGACACAGGAAAACCAGGCCAGCACCACCACAGCCTCCCTTTCCCAGCACAGCTGCTGGAGGGCTGGGAGAGGGCAGCCAGCCCTGCCACTCGACCCAGGCAGGAGGCATCCTGCCGCCCGTCCGGAGCATCCGGAGAGCTATTGTCCTTCTGCAACCACTGCTGGGATGCAGGGATGGATCTCCTGGTCCCCACTTCCCTTACACACTGCTGTCCTCCCACCTCTCGCCCAGAAAGGCACACGGCGAGGGAGGCAGCCCCTTGCAGTGCCTCCTGCTGATGTGCACTCCGTGTCTCAACAAGCCCACGAAAGACAAATTCCACCGCCTGCCCCGAGTGGAGCTGCTTCCCTGCTCCCTGCGTGACCCGGGGCCACCTGCAGTGCCGCCGCAGCGCTACAGCCGCCGCTGGCACAGGAGGAGTTACCAGGCCTGTGGGAGGAACACCCTGGCACCGCTGGAATGAAGGCAGCAGGACCTGTAATGCTGCTGCTGCAGGGTGCACTGGTGCACACACAGAGGCTTCTGCAGCTTACCCCTCTGAATATGCCAGCCCCACAAGGGACACTGGCATCAGGCAACAGCAGACGTCAGCAGCTACTGCTCAGAGAGCTCATAGAGCCTCATAAAAACTGCCCAACAATGGCATTCTTGTCTTGGCTTTGGAATACTATCAACGAGTGGAAAGTACATCAACAGCCTGTTTTCTCCCTTGCAAAATACAGCAGTAGTGGACCTCTGATTCCTTGCCCCCAGGGCTGCTTTACTTTTAGACCAGCTAAGAAAAAGACAAGAAGTGGGAAGCTGCTAAAACCTTTACTGTCAGGCAGTTGTGCAGACAGAGCAACAGGCACAACCCCCAGCCCCTTGTTTCCACCAGCCCAGCGCCCCCCACCCCATCTGCTTTAGACATCTCCATGTGTCACTTCCAGTTAGAGGGCTGCACAATCAGGTCACTCTTTGGCAAGCAAATGGCATGAGAACAAGCCCAGCAGCCCAAGACAAGCGGGCACAGCTTTGGTTGGCTGCTTTCTCACGGGGCCCTGCTGCTGCATGAAAAGCCCAGCACCAACAGAGGCAGCCTGCCCCCCCGTGCTGGCCAGGCACCAGCTCCTGCTCCCACTTTTGCCTGGGAATGTGCAGGGAAGGGGCACAATCCCAACCACCCCTACCTCCCCGCTTGCATACCCTCGCAAGCAAGCTTATGCTTGCTCCTGAGAGCAGCTGGAGAAGCAAGGGCTGCTGGCCAGGAGGACAGTGCCCACCCTTGCCTGAACAGAGGGCTACGAAGATGAGGAAGGGGCTGAAGCACTGCCCTAGGAGGAGAGGCTGAGCCACCTGGGGCTTTGTGGTCTGCTTAAGAGAAGACTCAGAGGGGACCTAATCAATGTTTGTCAATACCTAAGGGCTGAGGGTCAAGAGGGACTCACACAGGGCTGACACTGGAATGAGGCCCTGGAACACATCCCACCTTGAGTGCTGCCTTCAGTTTGGGGCTCCCCAGTTTCAGAGGGACAGGGATCTGCTGGAGAGAGTGCAGTGGAGGGCTAGGAGGATGAGGAGGGGACTGGAGCACTGCCTGGTGAGGAGAGGCTGAGGGACCTGAGGCTGTTTAGAGCAGAGAAGATTGAGAGGGGATTGAATCAATGTTTATAACTGAGGGCTGGGGGTCAGGAGGGGGGGACAGGCTCTGCTCACTGCTCCCTGGGATAGGACAAGGAGCAATGGATGGAAGCTGCAGCACAGGAGGTTCCAGCTCAACATGAGGGGGAACTTCTTGACTGGAAGGGTCCCAGAGCCTGGCACAGGCTGCCCAGAGAGGCTGTGGAGTCTCCTTGTGTGGAGCCTTTCCAGGCCTGTCTGGATGTGTTCCTGTGTGCCCTGAGCTAGATTGTGTGGTCCTGCTCTGGCAGGGGGGTTGGACTCGATGACCTCTTTGTGTCCCTTCCAACCCCTGACATCCTGTGATCCCCAGCTGCAGTGGGAATGAGCTCCAAGCAGCATGAGCTGGGGAGGAGCCCACTCTTGCTACAGTCCCCCCCAGCACCCCAGCTGCTGTTCCACAGGCCGTGTGACACTCACCACGCAGTAAGCCACCAGGGCCCCCTGTGCAAAGCCTGCCAGCACGTCGGTGGGGTGATGCTTGTGGTCTGAGACGCGGGACAGCCCGGTGTAAAAAGCCATCATGATGAGGGTGAACTGCAGGAGGGGGCGAAGCAGACGAGCTCCTTTCCACGTGAATCTGGCCTGCAGATAGAACTGTGGCGAAGAGAGGAGGGGGGAAAAGCAGTGTTAACTTGAGGGCAGCAATCTGATCTCAAACATCACCTAGGTCCATCCCCCTGCCATAGGCAGGGACACCTCCCACTAATCCAACCTGGTGCTGAACACCTCCAGGGAGGTTGTGGAGCACATTGGGTGCTTCTGTGCTTCACAATCCCCCTGGGCAGCCTGTGCCAGTGTCTCACCACCCTCACTCCAAAGAACCCTTTCCTAACATCCAGTTTCCATCTCCCCTCTGCCATTTCAAACCCATTCCTCCTCACACTCTCATTACCAGACCTTGTCAATAGTCCCTCCTCAGCCCTCCTGTTGCCCCCTTCAGACACTGGAAGGCCACTCCAAGGTCTCCTTGCAGCCTCCTCTTCTCCAGGCTGAATGTTCAAACTCCCCCAGCACACGGCACAGGGTCCCTGCTGCCCTGGGGGGCAGAGGAGCAGCCTGCCCAGCACACGGCACAGGGTCCCTGCTGCCCTGGGGGGCAGAGGAGCAGCCTGCCCAGCACACGGCACAGGGTCCCTGCTGCCCTGGGGGGCAGAGGAGCAGCCTGCCCAGCACACGGCACAGGGTCCCTGCTGCCCTGGGGGGCAGAGGAGCAGCCTGCCCAGCACACGGCACAGGGTCCCTGCTGCCCTGGCTCCCCGCGGCAGGACGAGGCTGCCGTGACGCCCAGCGGCCGCCGTGCCCGGTGCCTCCCCAGCCCGTTTCCGTGCCGCCGGTGGGCACGGCCGGCTGCTGTGGGAAGCAGGAAGCCAGGCGGGAGGAGAGGGCAGGAAAGAGGGCAGCGGCTGCCCGCAGAGGAGCGGGGCTGGGCGGAAGGGTGCGGGCAGGGCGGGAGCGGGCGCAGCCCCCGGGCGGGGGGACAGGGGCCCTGGAGCGGCTGCACACTGCGGCTCAGCTGCGGCCGGAGCCGCGGCCGGGGGCAGCCGCAGCCGGCGCTGCACGCCAGACCCTGCCCGGCTCCTGGGGCCAGCCACGGCAGAGGGCTGGAAGGCGCTCGAAAGCCATCTACCGTCCCTGTCACACACCCGGAGCAACTGACACCGCCCCGAGAGAAAAGCCAATGAAGCTCTCGCTGGGTCCTCTGGAGCCACAAACAGCCTAACGACTCCACTGACCTGCGGCAGCAGAATCGACTGCAAAGCTGATGGGGGCAAGCAGCACTTCGGCCAGCTTAGTGTGCTTGGCTGTTCACAGCCATCACATTTATCCCCTCTGAAGAGAATCATAGAATCACAGAATCAGGCAGGTGGGAAGAGAGCTCCAAGCTCAGCCAGCCCAACCCAGCACCCAGCCCTGGCCAAGCAACCAGACCATGGCACTCAGTGCCCCAGCCAGGCTTGGCTGCAACACCTCCAGGCACAGCAGGGCAGCATTTGCACAGCACAGGCAAGAACACAAAACAGTCTTCTGCTGCCACGGGTTAGGCTCAGGATTATTCTCATGTGCAAGAGGTCTCAGCCCAGTCCAGGTGACAGTGCAAAACTCAGTTCCCAGCATGCTGCAGAATGAAATCAGCTTTGGGTATGGTGTCTGCTAAAGCCTCATTCTTGGTTCTGCTAGGAAGATTTGAATCACAACATCTTACAAGACTTGAGGACCCCTTTAAGAAAGAAATGAGCTGCTGCCTAATCTGACATTTGTCCCTTCTGCACAGCCCTCACATGCCCTCAAACCATTCCATCCCATAAGCTTGGACTAAATAGGTGATCTATAGGTGTGGAGGCAGAGTATCAGTTCAAAGTAAGGCTGCTCCCTCCCTGGAGGTGCTCAAGGCCAGGTTGGATGAGGCTTTGGGCAGCCTGATCATAGTATCATAGTATCATAGTATCATCAGGGTTGGAAGAGACCTCACAGATCATCGAGTCCAACCCTTTACCACAGAGCTCAAGGCTAGACCATGGCACCAAGTGCCACGTCCAACCTTGCCTTAAAGTGCCCCAGGGAGGCACTGATCTAGTGGGAGGTGTCCCTGCCTATGGTGAGGGCTTGGAACTGGCTGAGCTTTGAGCTCCCTTCCAACCTAAACCATTCTACAATTCAAAGCTAATCCCGAGCTTGAGCACACAACAAAAGGAAACACTTCTGGGGCTGAAGTGATGAAAACACAAACATGTTTGTACACTGACTTGCTCCCTGCCAATCACAACTTCTGGACCACAGAATGGAAATGACCTTTAAAGGTCACCTAGTCCAGTTCCAGGAAGAAAACTAACCCCAGAAGTGCCTCATCTACACACCTTGGCCCTGGCAAAGGGGTGCCAAGGCAGCATGGCACCATACAGGGTGTGCTGGGTGTCACCCAGGTGCCCAGCATCCAGCTCACACCCACACCTGGAGGAGCAGAATCCACCCATGCAGGTGCACCTCAGACACTGTGCTATTAGTGTGAGCATCTTGACTTGAGATCCTTCTACTGCTGCAATAAAAGTCTCGGGGGGAAAAAACGCCCTTTAGTTTGCCATTCATAAAGGAAAAGGGTGGGAAGAAACTGAAGAGATGACAACAGCACTTTTCCTGTTCCACAGGCATGAGAGTGCTGCAAACCGTGCTCAAACACCATGGTGCTGAGCATCCCACCTGAGATATAAGGCTCAGGCTGCTCCAAACTTTGCCCCTCGGTCTGAAAGAAAAAGCAAGGTAGTGGAGTGGTCAGAAAGTGAAAGGGGCTGGGGGCTGAAAAGATCTGAACTTGCTGGAAAACTGAGTCAGTGCTGTTACTAACAAATGGGAAAGCCCTGGCAGCTTATCTTTAAGAAACTGCTTCTGAAGGGTTGGGAGACAAAGTGAAGTGCTGCCTGTAAGGATCACCAGATTTGGATGGGAACATGGGGCTGGATGGAGCCCTTCGTGGGAGAGAGTGGAGGAGTTAAGACCACAACCAAGGTTATTTCTACTACAGCACAGGGCAGTGAAAGTCAGGAGGAGCACCAACAGGAGCAAGGGAGGATGGAATGAAATGGGATCACAGGAAGCAGGAGGTATTTGGAGCTCCCATTCACTGTCTCCTGGCAGAGACTGAGTTACCACAAAGCAGATGGCTTGAAGGAAGTCACATCACTCTTCCTCTGCCAGGGGACTTCCACAGTGCTGGTGAGGAGACTGCGGCCACACATACAACCCCTGGGCAAACCCATCGAGGAGGGCTGATTCTATGATTAAAGGTTGCTGCCTCTGTGCCAAGCAACAGGGAAGCTGTGGCCACCCATCCCTTGGCCACCAGATGGCTGGGAAAATCCAGCCCTGTGGTGCAGGAGAATTACAGAATCATAGAATCAAGCAGGTTGGAAGAGACCTCCAAGCTCATCCAATCCAACCTAGCACCCAGCTCTAGCCAATCAGTCAGACCATGGCACTAAGTGCCTCCTAGAATCATAGAACCAACCAGGTTGGAAGAGACCTCCAAGCTTATCCAACCCAACCTAGCACCCAGCCCTGGCCACTCAACCAGACCATGGCACTAAGTGCCTCATAGAATCATAGAATCAGCCAGGTTGGAAGAGAGCTCCAAGCTCATCCAGCCCAACCCAGCACCCAGCCCTATCCAATCAGCCAGACCATGGCACTAAGTGTCCCATCCAGGCTTTAAGCCCCACGGGACATGTGGGAACCCAGGTAGTTATTAATAGACCTGCTAAAGCTTTCTGGCACCATCTCCATCAGGTGAGGCAACATGAAAACATTCTAATGGGAACAGGCTCTAAGAGTGAAGCCAGGGAAGGCCAGGAAAGACAGGAAGTGACTTATCCTTGAAATATGAAGTACTGTTGGACAGGGAAGGCGCTCAGGATGCGGCCGATCAGCCAAGCCTCTGCAGCACACGCTCGGCCCCAAAACACCCCCAGCTCTGCAAAGGTTGCCCAGTACTCTGGCAGCAACCTGCTGTGGCATGGCCCTCACTTCCCAGGAAGCTGCAGAACCACCACGCTGTTTGGATTGAGATGACTCCCTGATTAAATCCATCAAACACAACCCCCCCTCCTACGGGCTCTGGCAGGCGGACGCCGCGCTGCTACAGAGGCTTCCAAGAAAACCCCATTCATTCACTGACTGAAGTTGGGCAAGGCAGTGGGGTTTATTTTGCATTAAATATAATTGCTCTGGGTTATTATAACCTCATTTTATTATTTTTTTCTTTCATTATCTTTGGATACTATCAGCCTCTTCACCAGGAGAGATTCTTCCATTCAGGCTCTGGCCAGGCAGCTGGAGCAATGGAGAGCAGAGCCTGCTGCTAGGTTAAGTTAGAATCAGAGAATCACTGAAGTTAGGAAAGACCTTTTAAGGTCAACAGTCTCCTCCTCTCTGCTATGCACTCCATCATACTGTCCTGTCTCAATTTATTGCCCCTTCAATTTCATAGAATGGTTTAGGTTGGAAGGGGACCTCAAAGCTCAGCCAGTTCCAACCCCTCACCATAGGCAGGGACACCTCCCACTAGAACAGGTTGCTCAAGGCCTCATCCAACCTGGCCTTGAACACCTCCAGGGTGGTTGTGGAGCACAGATCTTTGATCATAGAGAAAAAGCTCACATTGAAGAGCTTTAACCAAGCAGAAATCACTATCCTGATTCACCCCAAAATGCTGCGAGTGGGTCCAGATTCTCAGGCGTGTGGCAGTGCATCTCCTGCAGCCCCGGCAGGAAGCACCTTGGCAGCCACCCCAGCCCAGGAAGGGTAGAGCCATTTCTCACTGACAAAGAAAAACAAGTCCCAGCCCTCCCCTCTCCAGATCCAGGCAGGCAGAGGCTGCTCCACCTGCTCCTTTGGCACATTTGGGAACCAGCCTTTTCCCCTATCCCAACAGCACATCATCCCCCTCCATTAATGCAACATTTTGGCTGGCCTCAAACTCTCCTCAGTGGAAACCAAAATGTGGGGTGCACAAAAATGCAGAGGTCATCCACAGATTCAGAAGGATTTGGATTTAATTGCAGCCTTGGCTACAGCCCAGAGCTTCACAGCTCAGTTATCACAGAATCACAGAACGCCCTGGTTAGGAAGGGACCCTTAAAGGTCACCCAGTCCAGTCCCTCTGCAGTAGGCAGGGACATCCCCAACCAGATCAGGTTGCTCTGAGCCCCATCAAGCCTCTTTTTGAATATTTCTAGGGATGGGGCCTCTAGCAGCTCCTTGGACAACCTGTGCCAGCATTCCACCACCCTCATTGTGAAGAACTTCTTCCTAATGTCCAACCTAAACGTACCCTTCTCCAGCTTAAAACCACTGCCCCTTGTCCTGTTGCTACATGCCCCTTGGAAGAGTCTCTCCTCACCTTTTCTGCAGGCCCCTTTCAGGTACTGGAAGGCCAATTTAAAGCCTTACTTGAGCCTTCTCCAGTCTCAACAATCCCAACTCAGTCAGCCCTACAGCCTCCAGCCTACACAACCCCACAGGGGCTCCACTTGGAGCTTGTTTAGGCAGTTTTTTCCAACCATCCCTCTCTCTCTTGACACTCATCATGCTGCTGCTGCTGCCAAACATAGGTGATTACCTCTGGAAAGGGGGACATGGGATAAATCAACTCCGTCTCAAGCAATGCTGAGGTTACTTACCACCAAATACAGCATGGTGTAAAGGGAGAAGGATGCATGCCCGGAGAAGAAGGATTTCCTGCAAAACAAAAACAGGGTGCTCAGAACCAGCCACTGCAACAATAGTTTGTGTTGGAAGGGACCTCAAAAATCATTTAGTTCCAACCCCCTTCCAGTGGCAGGGACACCTCCCATTCGATCAAGTATTACAATCCTCAGGATCATAATTTTACTTGCCTGCTGCCACCAAGAGGGTGCCAAAGTAGAGGCACCCCCAACCTTTTGGGTCATAAAACCCCACCCTACTTGCTTATGAGGCAGAAAGCAAACGGATGGACAGGATGCTGCATTGTTTGTCCCTTCCTGGCACACTGGTGGGACAGGAGATCATTTCCAGGAGAGCCTGATAACTCATCATCTCGCCTCGAATCACCAGGAAGCCATAAGGAAATAAGAGGCTTCTCTGGCTGCTTCACTGCACTGTGTGAAACACACCCCTGGAAATGTCAGCATCCAGTATCTGATGGATTTCACAGGAACACAGCATTGACCAGGATGGAAAAGACCTCTGGGATCATCCAGTCCAACCTAGCACCTAACCTTTCTAATTAACCAACCCATGGCACCAAGTGCCTCATCCAGTTTCCTTTTAAACACCTCCAGGCACAGCGACTCCACCACCTCCCTGGGCAGCCCATTCCAATGCCAATCACTCTCTCTGACAACAACTTCCTCCTAACATCCAGCCTGAACCTGCTCTGGCACAGCTTGAGGCTGTGTCCCCTTCTTCTGTTCCTGAGCACGTGGCAGCAGAGCCCAACCCCACCTGGCTACAGCCTCCCTTCAGGTAGTTGTAGACAGCAATGAGCTCTGCCCTGAGCCTCCTTCTCTCTGGGCTGAACAAGCCCAGCTCCCTCATTTGACAGAGAGTTTGAAGAGGAAGGCACTGGCATGTGGCACCTCAAAAAGTCCTCTGCTCTGCTGCATGGCACAGCTTGAGCTGCTCAGCATGAGCTCAGCTCTTCGGGTGAGTTCCCACATTGAGCAATTGCTTGAAGAAACAATAGTGTAGGAGTAAAGAGAAAGGAAAAGAAACACTGCTGAGCCAAGTCCCACCATTCCCAAGGGAAACTGCCCGCTGCTGGCAGCCAGAGTGACAACCTCCACAGGAAAAAAGCAGGGTCTGAATCATCTCCTGCAGGCAGAGAGTCCCTGAGATGCATTTAGAGCATGACATTGCTCCAGCAGCCGCAAGGCACTGCTCCAGCGGCCGCAAGGCACCGAAGGCTTTGGGCTCTCACCTGGCTTCCTGGACCTTGCTGTCGCTTCCCCTGCAGGTGTAGTTTTGGATGTACACTCCCTTAGCGCAGTTGATGGTGGAGAAATCCAAGTCACAGACCTCCAGGAAGTGCGGCCGCAAGCGCCCCACGGACACCTTGGCAATGTCCGTGAAGGACTGGCTGATGGCGCAGCCGAAGACGAAGCAGCCAACCTGCTTGTAGAGGGCAGCCACGTAGGGGTTCTGGATGAAGGAGTGGGACTTCTCCTTCAGGTAGTGGATGCGGTACAGCTCCCCCGTGATGATCTGCGAAGGAGCAGCAACAGGCAGGTTAGAGAGGAGCAAGGAGGCTGCGCAAAACCAGCAGCAAAGAAGGTGAGGGGCTGGAGAGGACTTTGGTCACCTGCTCAGAGTACCACTACCCTGCCCTGGGTAGTGTGCTGCTCCTGTGAAGGCAGGCCAAGAGGCTGCAGCAGAATCTAGCTTTGCTTTCTTTTCTTGGTTGTCAGTCACAGAATCGACCAGGTTGGAAGAGACCTGCAAGCTCACCCAGCCCAACCTAGCACCCAGCCCTGCCCAACCAACCAGACCATGGCACTAAGTGCCCCAGCCAGGCTTGGCTTCAACACCTCCAGGGATGGTCCCTCCACCACCTCCCTGGGCAGCCCATTCCAATCTCTGTGCTTGAACTTGATCTTTGTGCTTGATGCTGTGTTTGGATCATGCCCTGCAGGCAGAGGACCCCTGAGATGCATTTAGAGCAGGACTCAGCTTCAATGGCTGCAGCTCTCAGCTCTGGGTTCTCACCTGGCTTCCTGGACCTTGCTGAACCCAAGATCATCCAGTCCAGCCCCTCTGCCACAGCAAGGATCACCCAGGGCAGACCACACAGGGATGCATCCAGGCAGGTTTGGAATGCCTCCAGAGAAGGAGACTCCACAGCCTCTCTGGGCAGCCTGCTCCAGGGCTCTGGCACCCTCACAGCAAAAAAGCTTTCCCTTCTGTTCCTGTGGCATCTCCTCTGCTCCAGCTTGCACCCACTGCCCCTTATCCTACCAGTGGATGCCACTGAGCAGAGTCCAGCTCCGGCCTCCCAACACTGCCCTCCACACCTTGGTACACATGACTGAGGCCACCCCCCAGGCTCCTCTGCTCCAAGCAGAGCCCCAACCCCTCAGCCTTTCCTCAGCAGGGAGATGTTGCAGTGCTCTCAGCAGCTTTGTGGCTCTGCACTGGACTCTTTCAAGCAGTTCCCTGAGGTCCTTGCTGAGTTGCCCAGAACTGGAGACAATATTCCAGGTGCAGCCTCGGTAGGGCAGAGTAGAGAGGTGAGAGAACATCTCTTAACCTGCTAACCACACTCACTCTAATGGACCCCCCCCAGGATGCCCCTGGCATGGCACAGGGTGAGGCAGCTCTTGGCACTTCAAGCATCTCAAACCAGGAATTTGCTTCTACAGTGAGGAAGGGGAGAGACAATCAAAGAATGCCAGGTTGGAAGGAACCTCAAGGATCACTTGGTCCAACCACAGCCAATAGCTTAGTTGAAATGAGCTGGCCCAGAGCCCTGTTAGGATGAGTCCAATATAGGGGAATCCACTACTTCCCTTGGGAGACTATTGCAAGGACAGCCCCTGGCCCTCCATCCTCCTCCTCCTCCTCTTCCCTCTCAAGAACAGATTGCAGTGCTTAAAATGCTGTTTGTAGGAAAACAAAGATTAACAACCAAGAAGAGAAAGCAAAGCTAGATTCTGGTGTGGCCTCTTGGCATGGCTGCAGAGGAGCAACAGAACAGCCCAGATCTCTTCCAGCGTAGTGGAAACAAAAAATAGACAAACCAGATACAGACTCAAGTCTGTGTTTGGCAAGGAGAGGTCAGAGCCACTGCTGATCTGGGGGAAAACAGATGAACAACCTCAAAGCCTGCTTATCTTCCTCTTGGGAAGCCAGGAACGCAGCAGGGAAGCTTCAGAAAGCCCCAAAGCTTTTCAGGTTCTGCCTGAAATTTTGCTGCCACCAAACCCAGTTGGAGTTGCTCAAAGTAGACACCAGATACCAGCTACCTCTGGGCATTTCAAGGGGTCATGGAATCACAGAACATCAGGGGGTTGAAAGGGACCTCCAGGGACTATCAACTCCAACCCCCGTCAAGGCATGACCTGGGGCAGGTCACACAGGATCACAGAGCCATAGAATCAGTCAGGGCTGGAAGGCACCACAAGGAGCAGCCACTTCCAGCCCCCCTGCCATGCCCAGGGACACCCTACCCTAGAGCAGGCTGCACACAGCCTCAGCCAGCCTGGCCTCAAACACCTCCAGCCATGGGGCCTCAACCACCTCCCTGGGCAACCCATTCCAGCCTCTCACCACTCTCCTGCTCAACAACTTCCTCCTCACCTCCAGCCTCACTCTCCCCACCTCCAGCTTTGCTCCATTCTCCCCAGTCCTGGCACTCCCTGACAGCCTCAAAAGTCCCTCCCCAGATTTTTTGTAGCCCCCTTCAGATGCTGGAAGGCCACAAGAAGGTCACCTGGGAGCCTCCTCTGCTCCAGACTCAACAGCCCCAACTCTTTCAGTCTGTGCTCACAGCAGAGCTGCTGCAGCCTCTCAGCATCCTCCTGGCCCTGCTCTGGACACTCTCCAGCATCTGCACAGCCCTCTTGTCCCAGGGGCTCCAGAGCTGGATGCAGGACTCCAGGTGGGGTCTCAGCAGAGCAGAGCACAGGCAGAGGAGGAGAATCACCTCCCTGGCCCTGCTGGCCACACTTCTGCTGCTGCAGCCCAGGCTCTGCTTGGCTTTCTGGGCTGCAAGTGCACACTGCTGGCTCCTGCTGAGCTTCTCCTCCAGCAGCACCCCAAAGTCCCTCTCCTCAGGGCTGCTCTGCAGACACTCACTGCCCAGCCTGGATTTGTGCTTGGCATTGCCTCAACCCAGCTGCAGGGCCTTGCACTGGTGCAGGAATGCATCCAGGTGAGCTCTGAAAGTCTTACCAACACTAGGGCCAGAGGAAAGGGCCTGAAGTTGTGCCCAGGGGAGGATTAGGTTGGAAATTAGGAAAAATTTCTTTCCTGAGTAATTCCTCTCCTGAAAGATCGATCAGACACTGGAACAGGCTGCCCAGAGAGGTGGTGGTGGAGTCACCATCCCTGGAGGTGTCCAAGAACTGTGCAGACACAGCTTAGTGGGCACAGCAGTGGTGTTGGGCTGACAGCTGGGACTTGATGGCCTCAGAGGTATTTTCCAACCTCAGTGTGTGTTGTTTTCTCCAACCTGTGATGTTTTTCCTGTGTCAGGGTGACTATAAATCACTGTCAGGGAGCAGAGGACAAGGTCCTGACTCTAAAGGCAGGTTAATGAAAATCAGGCTGCGGAGTAACTCCAAACATCTCCATCTCCCAAAGAGGCAAGGGCTTAAATGCTTCTCTGCTGCACACCTAGGTTTGGAGCTCCAGATTTACAGCTTTAGGATTTCATTCATTACTTTAAATGTTTTTATACCCAAGTCATAAATCAAGGAGGGTTTTTTTTTTCCAGCCCTTGTCCCTGCCTCTCTCTAGTCACGAGGGCCACGATATGTAAAATTAACTGTCAGGAAAAATGCCTTCATGTTAATCCCTTTCTGGAGCAGCAAGCAGTGTTCCTCCCGGCCTGGCAGCCTGCCAGTGCTGTACAGGAGACAAGACCCCTGCCTACCTATTTCAAACAGCTTGGCACAACCTTTGGAAAGAAACAAACCAGCAAAGCCTGGCAGTGAGATGAAGAGAAGGTGAAGCTGTGCTGTCTGAACGCGGTGGTAGTGCTGCCTGAAAAAAAAAAGCCACCTCGGGTTGACCTGAGGCAGCTGCAGCTGGAGCCAAGGAGGCTTTAGTGAGAAGAGATACAACCAGAAGAGGCTGTGTTGAATGCAGCCCTGAGGAGCAGGGCCTGGGGGTCTGGGCTGAGGAAAAGCTCAACAGGAGGCTGCAGGGGGAGTGCAGCCCAGACACAACCCTGTGCTGGGCTGCAGCAAGAGCAGTGTGGGCAGCAGGGACAGGGAGGGCATTCTGCCCCTTGGCTCTGCTCTCCTCACACCCCACCTGCACTCCTGGGGGCAGCTCTGGAGCCCCCAGCACAAGCAGCACATGGAAGTATTGGAGGCAGTGCAGAGGAGGCCACCAAGATGCTGAGAGGGCTGCAGCAGCTCTGCTGTGAGCACAGGCTGAGAGAGTTGGGGCTGTGCAGGCTGGAGAAGAGAAGGCTTGGAGGAGACCTTGGAGTGGCCTTGCAGTGTCTGAAGGGGGCTGCAGGAGGGCTGTGGAGGGACTATTGACAAGGTCTGGTAATGAGAGGATGAGGAGGAATGGGTTTGAAGTGGCAAAGATTGAGACTGGATGTTAGGAAAGGGTTCTTTGGAGTGAGGGTGGTGAGACACTGGCACAGGTTGCCCAGGGAGGTGTTCAGGCCAGGTTGCTTTTGCCATGTGGGGACAGGATGAACTGAGGATGACATCTGTTAGTGGCAGATGTGCCATCTCACCAAGGTGTCCAAACTGCCAAGCAGATGCTGAGGCTCTTGGGGAAGGCATGTGACCATTTCCAGCATGGAGCAACAAAAGCCTGGGGACTAACACTGCTCTCTCCCCGTTGGTGGTCTGGGTAATTGCACACATGTAGCAGATTGTAAACTGGAGACTTCATTCCCTTTCTTGCACGCTGCTGGGCAAGCCATGAACTCTCTCTGCTCAGTTAAACCCATGGCTCTACCTTAATTGGAAGCTAGAAATTGGGTAAGCTTGTTTTCTTGGCAGTGCTGTCCCAGATAAAGCAGGACAGTGAAACACTAATGCAGCACAGATGTGCACGAACTGGAAGGACACCTTGGAAAGAAAACAAGTCCTAAAGCTATGAAGCTTATGCCTTATGCCTTGTACTTCTTGGGAGCCATCCACACAGGACGTGTGCCACACCGAGGTGGTACCAGGGCACAGCTCCTGGGGGACTGACACACACCTTGTAGAAAGACGGCCCTAAAGAGAAGCCAGCAGCAAACCTTTCCTGCCTGTGAATGCCTTTTGCAGCCTTTTGCTTGTCATGCCTATTTTACAAGGTATCTCCAGCAATCCAATTAGCCTGTAATTACTTTTAGAGCTCTTCTAATCACTTATGCCTCTGGTGCAATGCTCCCTCTGTCTGATCACATCACTTTCAGCTGCAGAACACAGATAATCCAGCTGTGTAATTGCTGGATCCATTTGCTTAGGTGACTCTCAAAGCCTTTGCAGTGCTACCAGCTGTGGGGACACAGGCACCACGGCAATGGTGTCACATGAAGCTCAGAGGAAGCACAGAATGGTTTAGGTTGGAAGGGAACTCAAGGATCAGCCAGTTCCAGCCCCCTGCTATAGGCAGGGACACCTCCTGCTGGAACAGGTCACTAAGGCCTCATCCAGACTGGTGCAGAACACCTCCCTGAGCAACCTCTGCCAGTGTCTCACCACCCTCAGCCTGTGCCAGTGTCTCACCACCCTCAACCTGTGCCAGTGTCTCACCACCCTCACTCCAAAGAACCCTTTCCTAACATCCAGTCTCAATCACCCCTCTGCCACTTCAAACCCATTCCTCCTCCTCCTCTCATTACCAGACCTTGTCAATAGTCCCTCCCCAGCCCTCCTGTAGCCCCCTTCAGATCCTGCAAGGCCACTCCAAGGTCTCCTCCAAGCCTTCTCTTCTCCAGCCTGCACAGCCCCAACTCTCTCAGCCTGTGCTCACAGCAGAGCTGCTGCAGCCCTCTCAGCATCTTGGTGGCCTCCTCTGCACTGCCTCTAACACTTCCATGTGCTGCTTGTGCTGGGGGCTCCAGAACTGCCCCCAGGAGTGCAGGTGGGGTGTGAGGAGAGCAGAGGCAAGGGGCAGAATGCCCTCCCTTGCCCTGCTGCCCACACTGCTCTTGCTGCAGCCCAGCACATGGAAGGAAGGGAAGTATCTCCTGGCCATCCCAGTGACTATCTGCATGCTTCTGTGCTGAACAAATCTGTGCTCTTCCATCAAGAAGAGTAGTCAGGAGAGATGTAGGAGTGCACAGCCCTGGGGAGCATGAGCCTCTCTAGGGTCATCTGCATGCAAGTTTGCCTGAAGTCAGTACAGAGGTATTAAAACCAAATGCATATCATCTCACATCCTGATGGAAGCAAAGGTCTTTGCCTCTGCTATTTGCTTAATGAGCACTCAGGGTGTCCTGGAGCCATTTAAAACATGAGCCAGACTTCTTTTACCCCAGGGTTGACTGCCCATGACACCACATAAAGCCAGGGCAGGGAAATTCTGTCTGCACCAGCCCCGACACCACCTCTCTGGAAGTCCTCAGAACCCACTGTCCTGCCTTCCAAAGGCAAACAACTGTGAGCAAGAGGAGTGGATTTGTGGATTTGGAAGGAATTCCTATTATGCTACAGTGATTCTGGTATCTGGGTTGCATCTGAGAAAGAGAGGTCAGGCTGACTTGAATTTTCCATGCCTGCTGCCATAGCAAAGAAATCTGTTGCTTCGATTGCTCCTCAGCCGTTTGCAGCACTGCACAGCACATAGCTGAGCTTCTGGATTCACCTAATGCAGCTCCATTTCTTGTGGGCACAGTGCAAGCAGGGCAGAGACATCTAAGCTCTCTGGGACTTTGCTTCTCTTTTGGTTGACCTGCCCTTTCGTGGTAGGAAGCCGATGGGTGACACAGGCAGCTGATTATGTTTCCAGCTCCTCTTCCAGCTGCTGCGTTTGCCACTGCCTCGTTAGTGATCAGAAGCACACTCAGCACGGAGCCAGCCTGCTGATAGCTCCAGCAGCAATGTGCAAATGAGAGGCTTTTGCATTTCGTTTTTATGGCTTTTCCACACTCGGGGGTAGTTCACCTGCAGGGGAAAATTTGGCTGAGTTTATAGAATGTGGGGCTCTGGCACCCTTCAGGCTTGTTCTGAGGAGGGAGGGAGAATAGGAAGGAGGCAGTTTTGGGGACCTGATTTGCTAAGTGAGTGTATGCGGTCAGGAAACGATGGGGAGGAGAGGAAATGATGGAGGTATTCACAGCACAAAGCAGCCAGGTTGAGGATGGGGCATGAGCAAAGCAGGCACTGTGCCATGCTAAAACACCTACTGCCTGTGACACAGCTCCTAGGAGGGAAGATGAAAGCCAAGGGAACAATTGCTCCTCATCTCTTCATCTTTACCTCTCCTAGCTGAAGGACCAAAAGCAGGTCTCTGGGAAAGCACCTGAGCTGTGCTGGCAGCAGGTAAGAAGGAAAAGGTAGGTACTTTTCAGAGGGGAATTTCATCTCCAGCTGGAAGTGTTTAACCAACAACCAGGAGACAGTGATGGAGTGGCTGTCCCTGGAGGTGTTGAAGCAAAGCCTGGATGGGGCACTCAGTGCCATGGTCTGGTTGCTGGGTGCTAGGTTGGGCTGGGTGAGCTTGGAGCTCTCTTCCAACCTGCTCCAATCTATGATTCTGTCCCAGCACCAGGTAAGTGCTGGTGTGAGGAGGTGAGGAGGAAGGCTCCGGTCCCAGCACCAGGTAAGTGCTGGTGTGAGGAGGTGAGGAGGAAGGCTCCTGTGCCAGCACCAGGTAAGTGCTGGTGTGAGGAGGTGAGGAGGAAGGCTCCTGTGCCAGCACCAGGTAAGTGCTGGTGTGAGGAGGTGAGGAGGAAGGCTCCGGTCCCAGCACCAGGTAAGTGCTGGTGTGAGGAGGTGAGGAGGAAGGCTCCGGTCCCAGCACCAGGTAAGTGCTGGTGTGAGGAGGTGAGGAGGAAGGCTCCTGTGCCAGCACCAGGTAAGTGCTGGTGTGAGGAGGTGAGGAGGAAGGCTCCTGTGCCAGCACCAGGTAAGTGCTGGTGTGAGGAGGTGAGGAGGAAGGCTCCTGTGCCAGCACCAGGTAAGTGCTGGTGTGAGGAGGTGAGGAGGAAGGCTCCTGTGCCAGCACCAGGTAAGTGCTGGTGTGAGGAGGTGAGGAGGAAGGCTCCTGTGCCAGCACCAGGTAAGTGCTGGTGTGAGGAGGTGAGGAGGAAGGCTCTGCTCCGCAGGCCGAATTCAGCATTTTGGCTGACACATAAAGCTCTCACCCTGCCACCATTTCCTAGCCCAGCTCTAGGAAAGCTGGCAAAGAAAAGAGAAAGGAGGAGGCACTGGAAAGGAGGTGGTTCATTAACTACTTTTTATAGGGAGGACTCTGGGAACATGCTCCCCCGTGGAAGGTTTTAATTGTCTTCTTAAAATGGCTCCAACACAACAATCTCTTAGAAATCCAACACTAACCTGTGAAACTCTTCCAGGCACTGCTGGCTGAGAAGATCTACCTTTTTTTCCTGCTGTTTTCTTTTTCCCTAAACCTTACAGACCAGGCAAATACCAGAAGTTATTTGAACAGGGCCAGAGCATGCCAAGTCCGTACTGACGCTGCGCTCTCGGTTTCTGCTCTGAACTTGTACTGGAAGGTGAAATGAACCTCCTGTGGAGCTCACAGACTTGCCCAAACAGCTTTGGGCCTGTTTACAGGCTTCAAGAGTAATCTCATTACTCTCATTACAAGCTTTCATTTGCAAACGTTTATGGCTCCACTCTTAGATGGAAGTGAAACCATCACAGAGATGTGTGCCCCGGCAGACAGCGCAGCCTGAGCTGAACAACCCAACACCAATAGGACATTTGTGCCAGCAGCCAAAGAGGTGACCAAAAAAAAAAGCCATCAGGGATGTCTGGAGCAAAGGAGGCTCCCAGGTGACCTTCCTGTGGCCTTCCAGCATCTGAAGGGGGTCTACGAAAAAGCTGGGGAGGGACTTTTGAGGCTATCAGGGAGTGCCAGGCCTGGGGGGAATGGAGCAAAGCTGAAGGTAGGGAGAGTGAGGCTGGAGGTGAGGAGGAAGTTGTTGAGCAGCAGAGTGGTGAGAGGCTGGACTGGGCTGTCCAGGGAGGTGGTTGAGGCCCCATGGCTGGAGGTGTTTGAGGCCAGGCTGGCTGAGGCTGTGTGCAGCCTGCTCTAGGGTAGGGTGTCCCTGGGCATGGCAAGGGGGCTGGAAGTGGCTGATCCTTGTGGTCCCTTCCAGCCCTGCCTGATTCTACGAGCCTGTGTTCAAGGGCCAGCAGAAGAGGTTTCAGAGGCAGGACTCACTGCAAGGATGGTGATGAGGATGCCTGCAGCACACAGCACTGCGTCGTTGATCGTCTCCATTGCCTTCAGCGGGTACCTGATGCTGTCGTCGTCGCAGTAGAAGCCCCTCTGGTAGGGCTGAATTGTGCTCGTTTCGATGATGAGGAAGGGCAACCCAGCTAGAGAGAAGGGCAGACAAAGCTATCAGCAAGCCAGGCAAACACAGCCACCTCACACCAAAACAAGACACCCGACCCCAGGTGGGAGCTGCCTCGCACACGGCACAGCACCGCCCCTGATGCTTTCCTTTCCACACTGCTATCTTTCCAGAGGGGATGCAGCGCTGGGATTTGTTTTTCCAAGTGGGTCTTGTGGGGAAAAAGCATCTCCTCTGTTATGGTTATCAGATGTCTGCACTGCCTGGTTTCAGTTAAGCCTTGTGCACTGCAAATATTAACTTACAGGAATGGACCCCTGAAGCAATCCCTCTGCAGAAAGCCATGAAAACCAATCTGGCACTTTGCCCCCGGCAGGGACCAGTGCTCTGCCCAGTGCCCCAGGGCAGGGCAGCCCCCAGCTCTGCAAACAAACACTGGGGGGATCGAGTATCAGCACAGCTTCTTCTACCTGGGCAGCACAGCTCCACTCCAGCCTCATTCTTTTTATGCCTCTGAAGCCTTCTGTGGATCTCTCTTCTCTGGCTGTACCTACTAATGCCACACAACTACGAGCTTTGAGCAGCTGTGGAGCATCCATCCTTGACTCAACTGCTGAACTGTTTCAGCCAGTCCAGAGGAGGCCACCAAGTTGCTGAGAGGGCTGCAGAAGCTCTGCTCTGAGGACAGGCTGAGAGAGTGAAACCCAAGGTAAGGAGAAAACAAATGCACAGCGGTTCAGAGCTGTCCTTGGGCCAAGGCAACAGGCCTCACACCCATCTAGATCCTCCAGAAAGCACTGGGGACTACCTGCCAACCACTAACTTGCTTAAGTATCTGTGGGCTTGTTTACACAGCCAGCAGCCTAAGACATCAGAGGGATTTTCCTCCTGGAAAAGGCAAACCAAACAAGAACTGACTGCTCTTGCGTTTGACCTAACTTTGTCCACAGCACATCTGCGGCACTGATGACCCTCTGGGTGTCCCTTGCAGCAAGAGTACCATCCAGGCTGCTCAAAGTGCCACCAGAAGAGTGCTCCCCCTTCTCCACATCAGCCACCTCCTGCATGTCGCATTGCACAATCCACTTTGGCTCCTCCAACTACATGGAAAGAGGTTTACCTAACCCAGGACTTTCCCTGCACACTTAATGCATTTACTTAACCCAGGACTTTTCCCCCATGGTATTGGGTTTGCTCACCCAGGATCCTTAGGGGGTTTTGTTAATCCCAAGAGAAATGAAAATGTCATCATCTGTGAGCAATGGCAACCACACAGACCCCCAGAGCCACCCAGGCACAACAGAGAGAGTGGCCAGGGCTATCTCCCAGCACTCCCAGGGCCCTCTCTGCCTGGCTGCTCTCAGCCACTCTGGCCCCAGCCTGGAGTGCTGCTTGGGGTTGTTGTGGCCAAAGTGCAGAACCCTGCCCTTGGCCTTGTTCAGTCTCATCCCACTGGCCTCTGCCCACCCATCTTTGGAGGTCCCTTCCAACCCAGTGCACTCTGTGCTGTGTGGTTCCTCGTTCTCACCTGGATCCAGCTGCCCTTCGTTCTGCCCCTTACCCACTGTGACACCAGCCAGCCTGGCCCCCAAACATGCCTCTGATGCCAACAATCTGACAGGTACAGAGCACTTAAAAAGCCCTGCAGCTCCCCCAGCAAAGATGGCAGGAGGAAAGCCAGCGCCAAGCGGCAGCCCAGCAGCTGAAGCCGGGGAGCAGCCATGCCAGGGTTACGTGGCTGATTGTTATTTCCCCAGTTCCTCTTTGCTAATGGCTTTCACATGACAGGTCTGTAAAACACATGTTCCCACAGACAATAAAAATACAGCTGAAAGCTCACAACTAGATTAAAGACAAAAAAAAAGGAGGAGGAGGGAAAAAAGAAGAACCCCAAACAACAAAACCAAAAACCGAGAGAGAGAGAAGAATGTTCCTGCAGGTTATGTGAACCCAGCAGTGACCAAGATTTGTTTTCCCTTCACTCACTGAACAGCATGGGGGAGTATTTCTGCCCTGCAATCCTCTGTAGGGCTTGCCACAGCTATCAGGGGAGCAGAACTGGCCTAGATGCCCTGACTGTTTCTTAGAGCTCACCTAGGCACAGCCTAAAACCAAACTCAAACCCAATGGTTTTGTTTGCTCTCCTATGAACTCATGGCTTAGTGGGACATTGGCAACCGAGCCTTGACACTGTTCCAGCAAGGCAGTACCCTCAGATCCCCTTCCCTCACCTCTCCTCCTTTCCATCCTTCCCTTCCCTCTTTCCCTTCCCTTCCCTTCCCTTCCCTTCCCTTCCCTTCCCTTCCCTTCCCTTCCCTTCCCTTCCCTTCCCTTCCCTTCCCTTCCCTTCCCTTCCCTCTTTCCCTTGCCTTCCTTTCCCTCTCTTCCTTCACTTCTCTCTCCTTTCCGCATCCCTCTCTCCCTTGCCTTCCTTTCCTTTTCTTCCTTCCCTTCTCTCTCTCCCTTCCCTTCCTTCCCCTTCCTTCTCTCCCTTCTCCCTTCCCTTTTTTCCAATGCCAGTCACTCTCTCTGGCAACAGCTTCCTCCTAACATCCAGCCTAGACCTGCCCTGGCACAACTCCAGACTGTGTCCCCTTGTTCTGTTGCTGGGTGCCTGGCAGCAGAGCCCAACCCCACCTGGCTACAGCCTCCCTGCAGGCAGCTGCAGACAGCAATGAGCTCTGCCCTGAGCCTCAGGGATCTGCTGGGGACCCATCCTGCCCCTCCAAGCAGGCTGAGCCCCGCTCCCAGCAGCGCAGCAGGGATCTGCTGGGGACCCATCCTGCCCCTCCAAGCAGGCTGAGCCCCGCTCCCAGCAGCGCAGCAGGGATCTGCTGGGGACCCATCCTGCCCCTCCAAGCAGGCTGAGCCCCGCTCCCAGCAGCGCAGCAGGGATCTGCTGGGGACCCATCCTGCCCCTCCAAGCAGGCTGAGCCCCGCTCCCAGCGGCGCAGGTGCGGACACTGCCGGATTGTGCCAAGCGCCGCAGGACGCCGCGGGGCGGGAGGCTGAAAAAGGATCTTGCTTGTGCTGGGAGGAAGCCCAAGTGACTCGGTGACCTCTAGCTGCTGGTGTCCTGTGCTGAGGTATTTCGGTGCAGGGCTTCAATTTATTTGTCTTTCCATTTTCAATAAAGCAAATCAAGCCTGGAAATCTAGCAAGAAAAAAACCACCCAACCCCAACCTGAACTCCTTTCTCTAGGCAGCATCTGTTCTAGGAGCCAGTTGATGCTCCATCATCCCAAGAAGGCTGGCAGCCTGAAAACCTGAGGCAGCACCACCGAGGCGAACCAAAACCCACACCTACTCTCTGACCGGCTGGAAACGTGCACCAAATCAGGGGCAGAAGGAAGGGCTCTGTGTGGGGCACAGGACTCTGGATCTTGGGAGCCTCTGAGAAGTCAGACCAGGGGGAAGGGGTGGAATCACTGCAAAGGGGTTAAGTCTGGGAGTGACAGGCCTGGGGGGGATGGAGCAAAGCTGGAGGTGAGGAGGAAGTTCTTCACCATGAGCGTGGTGAGAGCCTGCGGCGCTTCCGATGGGTGGGCAGTGAAGGCTTAGAGTCACAGCATCAGGCAGGGCTGGAAGGGACCACAAAGATCAGGCAGTTCCAACTCCCTGCCATGCCCAGGGACACCCTGCCCTAGAGCAGGCTGCACACAGCCTCAGCCAGCCTGGCCTGAAACACCTCCAGCCATGGGGCTTCAGCCACCTCCCTGGGCAGCCCATGGCAGGGTCTGTGGTCCCTGTGATGTGTTTGGCTGGCAGTGTCCAGGCCCTGGGTGTGGCTTGGAAGGTTTCGGTAGGTTAGACACGGACCTTAATGGGTGAACAAAGAGCATCAAAGCGCCTGGCAGGGCTGAGGCAGGGGCAGCTCACTCCTCCTGCCAGATAGCTCTGTAAATATTTGGGTACCTGCGAGAGAGGAGGTTTCTTGTTTGAAGTATTTAGTGGCTGATCCTGGGTACATGAATAAAAAACCCTCACTGGGTTCATGCTATTTGTAGACAGTTCCAGACGTGTGAAACACCGACGGGAGCCAGGCAACGGGAGGCTTCCAGGGGGGGCTGCAGAAGGTGGCTGCTTCACACAGAACCACAGAGTGCCCAGGCTTGGAAGGGACCTCCAGAGAACATCCACTCCAAACCCCCTGCCAGAGCAGTGTCACCCAGGGCAGGCCACGCAGGAACACATCCAGGTGGGGTTTGAAAGTCTCCAGGGAAGGAGACTCTGCAGCCTCTCTGGGCAGCCTGCTGCAGGGCCCAGCAAACCTCACAGGGAAAAGGCTTTTCATTAGCTTCACATGGAACCTCTGCTGCACCAGCTGGCACCCATGCTGCTCTCGTCAGCAGTGCCAAGCACAGCTCCAGGCTGGGTGGGGAATGGCTGAGAGCAGCCCTGAGGAACAGGACCTGGGGGTCTGGGCTGAGGAAAAGCTCAACAGGAGGCTGCAGGGGGAGTGCAGCCCAGACACAACCCTGTGCTGGGCTGCAGCAAGAGCAGTGTGGGCAGCAGGGACAGGGAGGGCATTCTGCCCCTTGGCTCTGCTCTCCTCACACCCCACCTGCACTCCTGGGGGCAGCTCTGGAGCCCCCAGCACAAGCAGGACATGGAAGTGTTGGAGGCAGTGCAGAGGAGGCCACCAAGATGCTGAGAGGGCTACAGCAGCTCTGCTGTGAGCACAGGCTGAGAGAGTTGGGGCTGTGCAGGCTGGAGAAGAGAAGGCTTGGAGGAGACCTTGGAGTGGCCTTGCAGGATCTGAAGGGGGCTCCAGGAAGGCTGGGGAGGGACTATTGACAAGGTCTGGGAATGAGAGGATGAGGAGGAATGGGTTTGAACTGGCAGAGGGGAGATTCAAACTGGATGTTAGGAAAGGGTTCTTTGCAGTGAGGGTGGTGAGACACTGGCACAGGTTGCCCAGGGAGGCTGTGGAGCACAGAAGCACCCAACGTGATCAAAGATGACTCTGTGCTCCGCAGTCTCCCTGGAGGTGTTCAGCACCAGGTTGGATGAGGCCTTGAGTGACCTGTTCTAGTGGGAGGTGTCCCTGCCTAAGGCAGGGGGTTGGAACTGCTGAGCTTTGAGCTCCCTTCCAATCTAAACCATTCTATGATCGCCCCTTGTCCTAGCACTGGACATCACTGAGCTGAGCCTGACTCCATCCTCCCCACACTGCCCTCCACATCTTTATCAACATGAATGGGGTCACCCTTCAGCTGCCTCCAGAGCCCCAGCTCCCTCCAGAGCCCCAGCAAGCCAACGTCAGGAATGAGAGTACCTTCACCACTGTTATTTGATTGCCTGCTCAGGTCTTACTTGTTCCTCGCCTGGGTTCCAGCAGTCCAGGAGACTGCTCTGAGCATCTGCCCGTGTTTTGGAAACACACTTGGTGTCTTTGTTTGCCAAACAGATCCCCATTCAGCTCTGCTACAGTTGCTCTGCTCCCAGCTAGGCAAACACAAGAGGATAGAAAGTTCTCCAAGCAGACAGACAAACCCCAGACTTCACTGCCCAGCAGGTACCTGCTTTAGAGTACTGCCTGCATTTCTCTGACCTGACCTGCCTGCAAAGCTCTCAGGGCACACAACAGGCTCATTTCCACAAAAACAAGGCATGAATTTGCTTTCCACTTGCTGTAGGTTCCTCACATCAACGTTTTTCACCTCCCTCTGCCAATCTGTCTGATGTCCTCCCTGTCACGAGGGTGACATTCCAGGCCACTTTACTATTAGGAGTTATGTTCCAGCCAAAAGTCATAGGAACTTCAACATAAACCTCTATTTTGAGGCCCACCAGCTGCCAGCACAGTAAGTAAGCCATAGACTCATAGAGTCATACAATCAAGCAGGTTGGAAGAGACCTCCAAGCTCATCCAGCCCAACCTAGCACCCAGCCCTGGCCAAGCAACCAGACCATGGCACTAAGTGCCCCAGCCAGGCTTGGCTTCAACACCTCATTAGCAGACAGAGCTCATTGCTGTCTACAGCCACCTGCAGGGAGGCTGTAGCCAGGTGGGGTTGGGCTCTGCTGCCAGGCAGCCAGCAACAGAAGAAGGGGACACAGCGTGGAGTTGTGCCAGGGGAGGTCTAGGCTGGATGTCAGGAGGAAGTTGTTGGCAGAGAGAGTGATTGGCACTGGAATGGGCTGCCCAGGGAGGTAGTGGAGTCACCGTGATCCTGCTTTGGCTGGGGGGGAAGGTTGGACTCAATCTCTGGAGGTCCCTTCCAACCCCTAACATTCTATGATGCAGTGACTTGCTCAGGGGTAGGGCCAGGTTCATTTTGACCCAGATGATGACATTTTCTGGGTTCATACTTCTGGGGTTTTCTTTTTGCCTGTTTATTTTCACAATAGAACTGGTTATTCAGGAGTGCTGAGCCAAATGCCCTCCCATGCCTGCTGGCCCAGCAGCAGAGAAAGAGAAAGCCAAGGCTGCTCATTCTTTCCCTGTGTGGACAACTCTTTGAACAACCCCAAAGCTGCAAAAGAATTTGAGAAGTGCCTCTAACAGGAGCCAGTGGTGGTGCTGGGAACGAAGGTTATCCCCACCTGCTGCCCAAACCCATCACCCAGAGACCAACTTGTCCTTTGCAGTAAATGCTACCCCTTTTGCAAACTGGAGCATGCTTATTGACCCAGTGGGGTCCAGCTGGTGTCCATTGTCCCTTGTCCTATCCTAGGACACCACTGAGCAGAGCCTGGCCCCTGCTTCTTGCCCCCCACCCCTCAGCTATTTATGAAGATCGATAAGATCCCCTCTCAGCCTCTCCTTTCCAGACTAAACAGAAACCTCAGCTGAGACCTCACCTGATTCCTCTGTCTCATCGCCACACAAGAATCCCCCTCAAGCATTCTCGACCCTCCTCCTGCTAATCCTTAGCAAAGTGCCATGGAGCTGGTTTCTGTCCTTTATCTCCACGCTGAAAGGAGCAGAATTACCCTTTACAGCAACCATTAAACGCCACTAGAAAGAAGCACTCTTCTGCAGATAGCAGTGGCAAGGCAAACTGCCTTTGTCCCACTCAGCATTTGCTAACTGCCACTCCATAAACCCAAAACTTACCGACCCAAAACGGACTGACCCAAAAAAAACCTGGGGAGATTGTCATTATAGCAAAGCTCTCCCTGGGTCACAGATGCTTCAAAATCAAACTATCAAACTGTTCTCACGTACTGCACATTCCTGTGGATTTGGAGCCTGGGTAGCAATGTTTCCTCCTGTGGCTGCAGCACAGCCTGCCAAACCCACGCTCCAGGAGCTCCAGAGTGCTGCCACTGCTTGTGCTGGGACGAGACACTGCTTTTAGGGAGGTACCTGTTACCTATTTCCAGAGGTAAACACCACGTACAAAGAAGGAGAGAGGAGAAGGCCACTCTGAGAAGCGTGTTAAGCTGTTCCTCCTGGGAGGCTGGCACGAACTGAGGCACTAAAGCAGCTTTACACCGAAGGGCACTCCTATTTTTACTACCTAAAAAGATGCACTAGTGAGAACAAAAGTTCTTGTCCAAGCCACAACACCTACATGCACACAAAACTCTGCATTTGTGGGGCAAAACAATTTGTGGGGCTCTGGGTAGCCTGATCTAGGGTAGTGCCCCTGACCATGGCAGGGGGGTTGGAATTGGATGATCCTTATGGTCCCTTCCAACCCTGACTGATTCTGTAATTCTGTGGTTCTGTGATTCTGTGGTTCTATGATTCTGTGATTCTGTGGTTCTGTGGTTCTGTGATTCTGTGGTTCTGTGGTTCTGTGGTTCTGTGGTTCTATGATTCTGTGGTTCTGTGATTCTGTGATTCTGTGGTTCTGTGATTCTGTGATTCTGTGGTTCTGTGATTCTGTGGTTCTGTGGTTCTGTGGTTCTGTGATTCTGTGGTTCTGTGATTCTGTGATTCTGTGGTTCTGTGATTCTGTGATTCTGTGGTTCTGTGATTCTGTGGTTCTATGATTCTGTGATTCTGTGGTTCTGTGATTCTATGATTCTGTGGTTCTGTGGTTCTGTGATTCTGTGGTTCTATGATTCTGTGGTTCTGTGGTTCTGTGATTCTGTGGTTCTGTGATTCTGTGATTCTGTGGTTCTGTGATTCTGTGGTTCTGTGGTTCTGTGGTTCTGTGATTCTGTGGTTCTGTGGTTCTGTGATTCTGTGGTTCTGTGATTCTGTGATTCTGTGGTTCTGTGGTTCTGTGATTCTGTGGTTCTGTGATTCTGTGATTCTGTGGTTCTGTGATTCTGTGATTCTGTGGTTCTATGATTCTGTGATTCTATGATTCTGTGGTTCTGTGGTTCTGTGATTCTGTGGTTCTGTGATTCGGTGATTCTGTGATTCTGTGGTTCTATGATTCTGTGATTCTATGATTCTGTGGTTCTGTGGTTCTATGATTCTGTGGTTGTATGATTCTGTGATTCTGTGATTCTGCTCCACTCACAGCAGCCCTATGGTGCGTGCTGGCCGTGTGAACATTACTACTTCCCTACACACCACCAAACCTGCCTTGCTCCATCACCCTCTATTCAAGAGGGAAGTTGTGTGGGCTGCAGGCATTGTTTTCAGAATCACCTGGTTGGAAAAGGCCAAGGAACCCAAACAGGACCAAGTGGAAATGCGAATCTGCAGCCCAACACGGCGCAGCCAACCACATCTCAAGTAAGATCAATAAAGGTGCAAAGCTTTTGAAACAAAAGTCAAACCAGCTCACCTGATCAACATCAGGCAGCTTACCTAAAACAAAACCCCCAAAACATCTGTTGGGCTTCCCAAGTTTCCTCTCCCCCCTCCCAGAGCATCCCAGATGGGCACCGCAGCTGCAATTAAGCACGCTTTGGGGAGCCCCCGAGCAGGAGGTGGCAGAAGCTGCAGCCAGAGTGCTGAAGCCTGTTGTTTCCTTGCTTTCTGACCCAGTTCTGTCACTGTACCCTATTGTAAAGGCAAAATCCTTCTTCAGATGTGAAGCAGCAGCCACCTGCATAAATATGGCCTGCTTGTAACTCTGAAACCAAATACAAGCACTGAAAGCTCAAAGAGTTTGTAGTGCAAAAGGCACTTCTGACCTCTTCCTTAAAGGTTCACTAATCACTTTTAATTCATAATTTATTTCCTCTTAATAGACTTGCTTTATATAATACCTACCCCCCCCCCCCTTCCCCTTTCCATGCCCCCACCTCCTCCTTTCTTTTTTCTGGAAGTTCCCCAGGAGAAAATGGTATTACACAACTGCCTTGATTAACTGGAAATGAAACTTTTCCCCCTCAGCAGTCAGGACTTGGTAGGGTTTCCAGGGTGTAACCCACCCTGCACAGTGCTGAAAGGCAACAAAAACCCCCATGAGCACAAGTGGAAGTGATGCAAAGGACTTTCAAGCAACAGGGCTCTGAGCTCCATGGTCCCTAGAGTAAGGCTCAGTAAGGCTCTGCCTATGCATCTGGGGGGGGGGTACAGAGGTGCAAGATTATCACTACCCTCCCTCCTCCTGCACTTTGACTGCAGCAGAGTGGCACCTTCATGCCTAACAGTACACGAGACACAGAATGCAGGGCTGGGAAAGGACCTCTGGAGACCAGGCTCAACCCTCCCTGCCAGAGCAGAACTCACTGGTAATATTTGAGCAATAAATGAACCAATCAATCATGTTCCTAACTAAAACACCTCTGTATGACAGGGAGGGCAGAATTTGCTGGGGAAGGCAGAGATCCACCAGCTGTTGCCATAGCCACGCTGCCACCTCGCTGCCCACAGAGCTCTGAGCTACTCTCGTGGCAAGGCCATCAGCCAGTGACAGAGGTGCCCAGCTCATGCTTCTGACAGAGCTCTCACCCACCCTGACACATCCTGGGCTGGCTTAGGAGCAGTGTGGGCAGCAGGACAAGGGAGGTTCTGCTGCCCCTGTGCTCAGCACTGGGCAGGCCACCCCTGGAGTGCTGTGTCCACTGCTGGGCTCCTCCATTGTTTAGAAGGAGGCTGGATGGGGCACTCAGTGCCATGGGTTAGACAGTCAGAAGGGTTAGCTGCTAGGTTGGGCTCGAGGATCTCAAAGGTCTTTTCCAACCTGGTTCATTCTTTGATTCTGTGATCTGCCTCCCTTGGTGAGACCCTGTAAATGACATGGAGCCCTGAAAGCCACAGAGAGGAGGACAGCATGGTTCCCCTCTGCACACCATCTCAGACTGCTGGCTGGGTTATTTATCCCCCTAAGAAACCCCAAGCCCAGGTGACACAGGGGTGTTCCAGGCACACCTGCAATTTCACCATCCTCTTCAGCAAGCTCAGGGCCAGCCCTGGTGGGCAAACCCACCCTGTCACTCCCAGTGTCACACCAGCCTTTCCCACAAGGGCTGCAGTGGGCAGCCAGGTGACATTTCATAGCCCAGTTTGCTGAAGGGATGGCCTTAGGTCAGGCAGCATTCTCATACCCCAGGCCAAGTCTCCATGGATGCTGACTTAAGGGACACAACAAGCACCACAATTTCTAGACCCCACACTTGTTATCTCCCATTTTTCCCTGCCAGTCTATCAGTAACTGTGTCCTGCTGTCAAGGAATCACAGAATCAGGCAGGGATGGAAGGAACCACAAGGATCAGCCAGTTCCAACACCTCTTCCCTGCCCAGGGACACCCTACCCTAGAGCAGGCTGCCCACAGCCTCAGCCAGCCTGGCCCTAAACACCTCCCTGGGCAACCCATTCCAGCCTCTCACCACTCTCATGCTCAACAACTTCCTCCTCACGTCCAGGCTGAATGTGTGAATAAACTGGGGGGGAGGTTAAAGAAGCCCAAGGGAACAGCAGCCCTTTTTTCTTCATTATGGAGAATCTGGACAAAGGCTCTTCTGTTCCCCCCTTTTTTTTCTGGGTTTGGTTTTTTGTTTTGCTGGGGGTTTGGGGGCTTTATGTTGGAGGGCTTCGTGCCAAGCTGCATTATTCCTCTTCACCATGGTACTGTCATGAAACCCACCCGGCATCTGCCTGGAAAAAAACCCAGCCCCTCAGGTTTTCATGGTTTGCTGGTTTTCATCTCAGCCACGACTCCCTTTGTCACCTCAGACATGGGAAGAGGAGGAGAACAGCTCAGGCTCAAAGCCAATCCCAGCGACAAAGCAGCCACCAAAGAAACCAAACAACTCCAAACACCTAAAAACCTCCCAACACCAAACAGCCTCCCAACACCTAAACAACCTCCAAACACCTAAAAACCTGCAAACACCTAAACAACCTCCCAACACCAAACAGCCTCCCAACACCTAAAAACCTCCAATCACCTAAACAACCTCCAAACACCAAAACTCTACTGCCAGCAAAACCTACCTCTCCCCCCAAAAGGGGCAGAAACCCTTAATCCTCCTCCCCACTTTTTGCTACCTCCCTCATGCCACAGACCCATGCAGCTTGGAGGTGGTTGAGGCCCCCTGGCTGGAGGTGTTTGAGGCCAGGCTGGCTGAGGCTGTGTGCAGCCTGCTCTAGGGTAGGGTGTCCCTGGGCATGGCAGGGGGTTGGCACTGGCTGATCCTTGTGTTCCCTTCCAACCCTGCCTGATTCTATGACTCTAACTTCACAGGATCACAGAATTAATCATGTTAGGAGAGACCCTCAAGATCATTGAGTCCAACCTATCTTAATTAACTCAACCATGGCACCAAGTGCCTCATCCAGGCTCCTTTTAAACACCTCCAGGGACAGTGACTCCATCACCTCACCGGGCAGCCCATTCCAATGCCAATCACTCTTGCTGTGAAGAACTTCTCCCTAACATGCAGCCTGAACCTGCCCTGTTGCAGAGCTTGAGGCTGTGTCCTCTCACTCTGTCCCTGGGTGCCTGGGACTTGCTGGAACCCACTCCAGACCAACTTCCCTTCTCAAGGCTTGGAGGCTTTGGGGGAAAAAAGCCTGGAGCATCAGCAGGGCTGTTTTGAAGGACTTTTAAAAGGAAATAGTTCCCTTCCTTGCAGCCCTTGGTGGCAACTGGAGGCCAGTGGCTGCAGCCAGCGAGGCAGGAGCCCAGCAGCACGCAGGAGGCTCTCCTCTCTTTCCAGCCTGTTTACTGCTCCGCTGGGAAAGGCACCCAGAGATGCTCCAGTTTCTGGGCTGGGAGTCCGGAGGGGCTCAGTTATTCAACAGCCCAAGCCTTTTCTGAAGGCTGTCAAAGGAGTGATTTGATGCCTTTCAGTGCTTGCTGAAAGCCCAGCGAACTTCAAAAGCCGCAGAAGCGGAGCTGGAGTTTGGCAGCAGTTCATTAGCTGCCTCTGTCCTTCTGTGTGTGGCTTGTAATTACATGCAGAGCTGATGCCAAAGCCTCATCCACCCAGGGACAGCAATTAACGTGCTGCTGGACGAGTCGCAGGTAGCTAACGTGGGGATGCAGACAATGGGGGCTGCCAAATATCCCATGCCTCAGTATGGGTTTGCTTTTAGAGCTGTCGCTTTCCCCTTCCCCTCCCCCTCCTTTGCAAGGGAGGGTTTGGCAGCAAAGCTGGGATTGTCCAGCCTGCTCCCAGGCCACACACTGGTGGGTCTGATCCTGCTGTCACTCTGCACCAGCAGCTGCAGGGACATGCAAACCCGCTGGTGCACTGGCCAAGGCCTCACAAGTTGAATCATAGAATCAAGCAGGTTGGAAGAGAGCTCCAAGCTCACCCAGCCCAACCTAGCACCCAGCCCTGCCCAGCCAACCAGACCATGGCACTAAGTGCCCCAGCCAGGCTTGGCTTCAACACCTCCAGCCACAGCCACTCCACCACCTCCCTGGGCAGCCCGTTCCAGTGTCAGTCAGTCTCTCTGCCAACAACTTCCTCCTAACATCCAGCCTAGACCTGCCCTGGCACAACTCCAGGCTGTGTCCCCTTGTTCTGCTGCTGGGTGCCTGGCAGCAGAGCCCAACCCCACCTGGCTACATCCAGGCAGACAGCAATGACCTCTGCCCTGAGCCTCCTCTTCTCCTGCAGGTAAAGGCCCAATTTGGGCTCCATACTTGCTGTTCCAGCTGCAGGTAAAGCTCTTACTGGTGTAGGCAGCAAATGAGTAACAGCAGGAGCCTCAAGCAGCAGGTAGAGGGGGTGAGGAAGCAAGTACCTAAGTACAGTAATTCACCTTTGGAGGGGAAAAAAGTATGACAAAGCTGCACCTCCTGCAGGAACACATAACAGCAGCCCTTCTTCTCTTACTTGAGCTCTGCATCCCTTTGCAGCCAGCTGGCTCCCACTGCAGCCCTTGGCAATTAAAACCCTGGGAAGTCAAACACAAGGCCACGGAAGCTAAGCCTTTTGTTTCCCTGCTTTTTCATTCTCCCCCTGTGTTTGATCCCCAAACAGATTTCTCAGGCTATGAAGAAAAATCACAGGTCCAGTGGAGCATCTTGGCACAGACCTGGACATTGGTTCACCATCCCTGCTGGTTTTTCCATGGAGAGCAGGAGACTTTGCAACCCCAAGCAGTACTACAGGCTGGGGACAGAGTGGCTGAGAGCAGCCAGGCAGAGAGGGCCCGGAGGGTGCTGGGAGAGAGGAGCTGAAGAGGAGGCAGCAGTGCCCAGGTGGGCAGCAGAGCCAATGGCATCCTGGGCTGGCTCAGGAGCAGTATGGGCAGCAGGACAAGGGAGGTTCTGCTGCTCCCGGGCAGAAACCAGACTGGGTAGAGGGGCCAGGACAGGGAACTTGGGAGAAATGGCCATCTCTGATGTAAGTGCTCCCCAAGGCACAGCTCTGCACTCAAGAAGCACAGCTTTGGATGGGGTCTGGTTATTCCTACAGCCCCCAGAGAGCCTCACTGGCAATAAGTTGATAGCTTTTACTCTTCTTCCCTCACCTTTGTCAGGCAGCTTTCCACCAAGAGCCAGTGCCTGCGTTACCTTCTCAGACACCAGCGTCTCCCCTCTCCCCTCCAGAGACCCCCACTTCCTACATTTTCCTCTTTCCAGCAAAAAGAAGCACTGTTGTGGGTTGGGTTATTATTTTTCCCCCCTCCTGTCACATTTCTCACTTCCATATTGCAAAACACCCTCAGCCCTGGGGGGATAAGTTGACTGCAGGAGGGCTGCGAGCACGACCCAGCGCTTGCGCCACTTTATCCTTCTACTAAACCCTTCACTGCATTTGACACGACACAGGTCTTGTCCAGCCATGAAAGCCTTCTTGCTTATCAGGAGCACTTTTAATCAGCTAGAGGAGAAAACATGGCCTGACATTTTATTGCTTCCTTGAGCTTTGCTTTCAGATGGTTTGGGCTTCTCCAATTTGTCCTCTTTGCTAATCTCTTTAACCAGGGATGGGTGGAAAGCTTCGAGTCTTTCATGGCCAGCAGCCTCCCCCAGATAATTTGGAGGCAGAGCAGGCAGGGGAGCGTGGGGGTAGCCGTGAGGAGGGACTCGTGGTGGGGTGGGAGAAGGACCAGGCAGCAAGCTCCCATAGTCACTGCAGGTTCTGGGACACGGGTTTGTCCCGGCCACAATCACAGAACAACAAACAGCGTCTGTGGGGAAGGGTCATAAGAAGTTCAGCTTTCCTCTATTAAAACCATCTGGTGCCTATAAAAAAAAACCCAAGTGGTTGGTTGGGATGGTTGGTAGCACCTCCTCCCTGCCTGGCTCTTCCTGGCACTTCTCAAGAGCGTGGTGGCACTGAGGGACAGGGATGCTGTGGGAACCGGGAGCCCTGCTGGATGCACGCCTCACTTCGCATCCCTCCTGCTGCAGAAAAGGTGCCCCAGCATCCACCTCTTCCCACTTCTCCTTGTCTGAGCCAGCCTCTTCTTCACAAGGTGCCTGTCCCCTCAACAACACAGGCCCCTGCAGTAAGCCTGTGCTTTTTAAACACGCTAAAACGTCCCGATGAGGTTGGTGTGGGACCCAGCAAAGAGCTTCTCCAGGTCGCAGACACCAACTGGGTCCCCGCTTCCAGAATCAACAGCAACAGGCTTTGCCAAACCTGCAGGAGATGGGAACCTTTATTTTTCCTAAGCCTAAATTTCTTCTTTGTTTCCAACAGAAATAAAAGGAGGAGGAAAAAAAAAAAAAGAAGAAGAGAAAAAGAAGAGGAGAAAGAGCAGAGCGAGAGAGGTGCTCACAGCCAGCTCCAGCCTGCAACACAAAACCGCGCTGTGCTGGGAAACCTTACACCGCGCAGCATCCAGCGCATGGACTCCTGCGCCGCTCCTCCCGGATGCTTCCCCAAGCCCAAACTGCCCTTGAGAGAAGCCAAGCCTCAGCCTCTGCTGAAAAGCCTCTTTGTTTGGATTCCCTTTCCAAATCAGCGTATCCTGAGCTTGAACTCCCTCCCACCCCTCTGCAGGGCTTTTTAATGTTCGGATGCCTTTGGTAGCAGCCAGATTCGCCAGCAGGTTTGTGGTCCTGTAATAGCAATTCAAACCCTCGGCGCTGGGGCAGGCAGGGTGCTAGGAGCTTGCTTCGTGTTCCAGAAGGAAGGGGAGGGAGGAAAAAGAAAATATCACAGAATTACTTCAAACGATCCTTTCATGGGGAAGTTCGAACCGAGGAGCTAAGTTGTCCTTAATCAAACAACAGCTTTAATCAGCCCTCAGGAGTCTGCACAAAAGGCAGAGCAGCCAGCTGGAGAGTCACTCTTTTTCTCTCTCGAGCTGGAATAACTGAAGAGAAGGCATCACAGAAGCCCAGGCGTGGTGGCTGTGCCATACGGGCACCCCCCAGGGGGTCTGACTCCCACCTGCTTGCCAAACCACCTCAAGTCCATCACTCCTTGAGCTCAGAAGTGAACTGCATCTGTCTTCACTGCCCACTCTGTCTGCCACATCCACGCAGCCCTGGCATGGACCTCACCTCTCCCAGGGGCTTTGCGAGCACCCCAGAATCCCACCCTTCCAAAGGGCAGGGGACACTCCCACGTGGAAGAGAGCTTATGGAGGCCTTCAGGTACTTAAAGGAGATCTAAAAGACAGCTGGGGAAGAACTTTTTATCAGGACCTGTAGTGACAGCTCCTGATAAAGTGAGTGGTGATGGTCTGAAAGTAAACGTGGGGAGATTTAGACTGGATCTGAGGAAGACTTTTTCTTGTACACTGAGTGTGATGAAACATTGGGCCAGGTTGTCCAGAGAGATGGTAGATGCCCCATCCCCAGAACCATCCCAGGTCAGGTTGGTCAGGGATCTGAGCAACCTGATCTAGCTGAAAATGTCCTGGCTCACGGCAGGAGGGTTGCATTAGGTGACCTTTAAAGGTCACTTCCAACCCAAACCTCCTTCCAACCCAAACCAAACTCTATGATTCTACAACCCATGATCTAGTACAGATCCACCAAGACCCACAGGTAGCATCCAAGCAATAATCTCAGTTACCACCCAAGGAGAAGAACAGGGACCTGTAATGAGAACATCAGCCCTGCACCAAAGAGAAAACAAAAAGAATAGATCCTCTTCTCTGAAGCAGCCTTGGGTCATGCCTTGAAGCAATGTCATTGAGGAACAGCACTTTTTCACTTGCTGTGAGCTGGTCCATCATTGAATCAATCAACCAGGGTGGAAGAGACCTCCAGGATCATCCAGTCATAGGATCAACCAGGTTGCAAGAGACCTCCAAGTTCATCCAGTCATAGGATCAACCAGGTTGGAAGAGAGCTCCAAGATCATCCAGTCATAGGATCAACCAGGGAAGAAGACACCTCCAAGCTCATCCAGTCCAACCTATGAGCCTCAGTGCTGCACCTTTCGCTGCGGAAGCAAACTGATGAGCGTTTCAGCAGGTGGATTGTCAGACTGTGGGCCCAAGCCTGCACTCACAAAGCCATGCCCACAAGTGCAGACCACTTCTGTGACAGCAGAAAGCAACACCCCTCTTGTTGTGTCCACCATCCAGATGCATCCCGAACTTTGTCCCACTTCTCTGAGCTGCTTAAAAGGTGCAGCATGCCTGGGCCCTGCAGCAGCCCAGGGAGCTTTAGGCAGTGGAACACTTCTCTGTGCCAGTGCATGCAGTGATTTATCCAAACAGGCTTCCTCCAAGATGCTGCCTGACTTTTTTTTTTCCCCATGGGGGTTTTTGCTTTTGACAGAGATTCCTACCAGCTCAGTCAGGAAAATGCATGCCACAAAACTTCTCCTTTAAGGAAAAAAAACCCCAACAAACCCACAGATGAGAAAAAAAAAAGAACTATTCCAACACAAACCACCCAGCCCTGCCAGCTCAATGCTTTAGAAATGCTTCCACATGCTAATCAGCCTCCTATTCAGCTCCAGACTGAATAGGACTCCAACAATGACAAAGAAATACGCTGAACCTATCCCCACATTTCATCCCCTTCACTCAAAATGTTGCTGTTACCTTGGTTTTCCACCCGCTCTGTGGGAGCCGCGAGCAGAGTGGCAGCTGCATGCTAGAGCTGCAGGGATGGTCAAGAAGTGAGGAGTGCCAGATTGAAAGGAAAATAAACCCCAAAGTCTACCAGGTTACAGGGGGCAAAGAAGAAAATAAAAGGAAGGATTCCATGAGGGAGTCACAAATGCTGCAAACTCTGGAAAAGGAAGTAAGGAAAAATAGACCAATACCTAAGCCCAAGAGCTCCACTGACGCCAGGTGGGGTTGGGATCTTCTGCCAGGCAACCAGCAACTGAACAAGGGGCACCAAGACAAAGGCAGCAAGGCTGGGGAGGGGCCTGGAGCACAGCCCTGTGAGGAGAGGCTGAGGGAGCTGGGGGTGTGCAGCCTGCAGCAGAGGAGGCTCAGGGCAGAGCTCATTGCTGTCTGCAGCTGCCTGCAGGGAGGCTGTAGCCAGGTGGGGTTGGGCTCTGCTGCCAGGCAACCAGCAACAGAAGAGGGGGACACAGTCTCAAGCTGTGCCAGGGCAGATCTAGGCTGGCTGTAAGGAGGAAGTTGTTGTCAGAGAGAGTGATTGGCATTGGAATGGGCTGCCCAGGGAGGTGGTGGAGTGGCTGTGCCTGGAGGTGTTGAAGCCAAGCCTGGCTGGGGCACTGAGTGCCATGGTCTGGTTGCTTGGCCAGGGCTGGGTGCTAGGTTGGGCTGGCTGAGCTTGGAGCTCTCTTCCAACCTGGTTTATTCTATGATTCTCTACCTTCTGCAGTCAGATCCTCATTGATGTGGCAAACATGGAGGAAGTCTACAGTTCCCAGGGTTTGGGCCAAAGCTTCCTCCTAACATCCAGCCTAGACCTCCCCTGGCACAGCTTGAGGCTGTGTCCCCTTGTTCTGTTGCTGGTATCTCTGGAGGTGGGTGATGGCCTGGCAGGACTGGCAGAAGCATTGAAGTTTGCAGCTTCAGTGATGTTCTTAGGAATTGGAGCTACTTCAGGAAGCTTTGGGCACCTGGGTGCATCCACACTGGAAATACTGCCTTGAAAGCATGCCCTCACCTCACCAGGCTCCAGCTCTCTGCCCATGCCTGAAGGTGATGCTCTTGCATGCTCCCCATCTCCTTAGATTAGAAATTCCCAGAGGCACAAACCTCCTGTGCAATGTGCCTGGGCAGGATGAAGGGCAAAAGGGCTCAAACCCTGGCACAAGACTTTGCTGGGGCTTCAGCCAGGCTGCAACCCAGAATCTGGAGGGGAGAAGAGGTTCCCAAAGAGAGTCATCTGATGAGTGATCAAAGAGCAGCTTCAGAAGCCTGCTAACACCAAACTGATTCACAGCTATCAACTTCAAAGGAGTTTTGCTGCCTGCCATCAGCTTTCCATCCACACATCCATCCGAGTCACCCCCTGAACACCACTGGGAACATGAATGCAGCCAGCATACAACGCCCAGGCCTGCTTCCCAGCATTTTGCCATGCTCTTTGCAACTCCCCCTTTGGAAACCAGCTCTTTAGAAGAGCAGTGGGCTTTGCAGAAAAGCCTTGGAAGCCCTGGGAATGCTTGGGGAGCAGGACTGGTTGCCATGGGCACTGCGCTGCTACAGAGAGCCAGGCACAGACTTTGCTGTCGGTGGCGGTGGGAGCGATAACCAGAGCTGGGCTGGCTGCTCACTCCAGCCAGCACCAAGCTCAGCCAGACCTGAGGAAAGGCCCAACGCCCCCCAAACACAGAGGCCATGACTACTTGCTGAGCATCAAGAAGACTGGAAGCCCAGACCATCTCTGGCATACTGGCTCTCACATTCAGCAGCTGGGGGTTCTGAGGCACGCCATGAGCTCTCCAAGAGTACACAGCTGAATTAACAGCAACGCTCCTCACTTCTGCCTGCAGTCCCAAGGCCATGCATGAGGTTTAACAGCTTTGTCAGTGATATGGTCAGAGGAAGCAGTGCCCCCTCAGCAAGTGTGCAGGTGCCACGGGGCTGTGTGGCACAACTGACTTGCTAGAGGGCAGGATCCATCCAGAGGGAGCTGGGCAGGCTGCAGAGCTGTGCCCAGACCAACCTCATGGCATTCAACAAGGCCAAGAGTAAGCTCCTACACCTGGGTGGGTGCAATCCCAAGCACAGCTCCAGGCTGGGTGGGGAATGGCTGAGAGCAGCCCTGAGGAACAGGCCCTGGGGGTCTGGGCTGAGGAAAAGCTCCACAGGAGGCTGCAGAGGGAGTGCAGCCCAGACACAACCCTGTGCTGGGCTGCAGCAAGAGCAGTGTGGGCAGCAGGGCAGGGGAGGGCATTCTGCCCCTTGGCTCTGCTCTCCTCACACCCCACCTGCACTCCTGGGGGCAGCTCTGCAGCCCCCAGCACAAGCAGGACATGGAAGTGTTGGAGGCAGTGCAGAGGAGGCCACCAAGATGCTGAGAGGGCTGCAGCAGCTCTGCTCTGAGCACAGGCTGAGAGAGTTGGGGCTGTGCAGGTTGGAGAAGAGAAGGCTTGGAGGAGACCTTGGAGTGGCCTTCTGTCTGTTGGGCAACAGATGGAAAATTATGGGAAAGTACTAAAAGGTTATGAATGCTCTCCACTGAGTGCCACCAGCATTGCCAGACCAACTGCAGCTTCATCTGAGCTTTGGCTGGCAGCCCCAGCCCAGCAGCCCCTGACTGAGGGCAGCATTTGCTCAAATCATAAAAGCTGATCTCTAAGAGTGTGAGCTACAGGCAACACTGGAAGCAGAACACAGGGCACAAAGTGTGCAGGCATTTTCAGAGCACCAGAAGCTCTGGAGTTAAATTTCATCTCCTTCTAACATTCACTTGTTGCAGGGAGTCAGCTTTCAACCTTCTGTCTTCCAAACACCCAGCCCCTGTGAAAGTCAAGCCTATTTACGTGACCAACTTGACAGGATGGAGTTCACAGGAATTCCTGAGACTTAGAAACCCACCAGGACAAACCTCATTTTCCACCTTGTTAACACATTGGCTTGGTCATGAACTTAAGCTTATGGACAAGTTTTCCAGTGGTTTCTGTCAAAAGCTGTATGAAGAGGAGGCTCAGGGCAGAGCTCATTGCTGTTTGCAGCTACCTGGAGGGAGGCTGTAGCCAGGTGGGGTTGGGCTCTGCTGCCAGGCAACCAGCAACAGAACAAGGGGACACAGTCTGGAGTTGTGCCAGGGCAGGTCTAGGCTGGATGTTGTTAGGAAGCTGCTGTCAGAGAGAGTGATTGGCATTGGAATGGGCTGCCCAGGGAGGTGGTGGAGTGGCTGTGCCTGAGGTGTTGAAGCCAAGCCTGGCTGGGGCACTTAGTGCCATGGTCTGGTTGCTTGGCCAGGGCTGGCTGCTAGGTTGGGCTGGATGAGCTTGGAGCTCTCTTCCAGCCTGCTTGATTCTATGAAAAGAGGAGAGGGGAAAGGCTCAGCTCTGCTGCATGGTTGTTCTGGTGGGTCAGACTCCATCCTCTCTGTTTCATTCCTACAATGCTCCTGCTTCATCTGTGGTAATCCAGCAGGGACTGTTGTGGTCTCCCAGTCTGCCTGTGCCTTGAACAAGGGCATGCCTGTTGTAGGCAGCGTGGGGAAAGGCAGCAGCCTTCAGAACTTCCTCTCCCAGCTTTCCCAAGCAATTATAAAATCCAAAGTCAGTTTTCTGGCTATGCTTGATTATGGCTATCTTTCACTGCCTGGTGTGGCAGAGCTGTGGGGCTGCCTGGTGCAGCAGGAGCTAAAGCAGCCGCTGAGCTTCGCCCTTGTGCTTAACATGGTGCTTCAGGCTGCACCACTGCACATGAAGGGCTCTCACCTGCACCAAGCCTGTGGTCTGGCTTTGCAGATACTTTGGCTGGTAAAGCTGCCACCAAAAGTTGGGAGGAGGCTGCCCTGTCTGGCACATCTCATTTATAAACATTAATGCTTTTAAATATGTAAGGAGTGAGTGCCAGGAGGATGGAGCCAAACATTTATTGGTGATGCACAACTGGACACAGCACTGCAGGTGTGGTCTGAGCAGTGCTAAGCACAAGGGCAGAAGAACCTCCCTTGTCCTGCTGCCCACACTGCTCCTGAGCCAGCCCAGGATGCCATTGGCTCTGCTGCCCACCTGGGCACTGCTGCCTCAGCTTCAGCTCCTCTCTCCCAGCACCCCCAGGGCCCTCTCTGCCTGGCTGCTCTCAGCCACTCTGGCCTCAGCCTGGAGTGCTGCTTGGGGTTGTTGTGGCCAAAGTGTAGAACCCTGCACTTGGCCTTGTTCAGCCTCATTCCCTTGGCCTCTGCCCACCCATCCAGCCTGGCCAGGTCCCTCTGCAGGGCTCTCCTACCCTCCAACAGCTCCACAGCTGCTCCTAGCTTGGTGTCATCTGCAAACTTCCTGATGCTGGACCCGATCCCCTGGTGCAGATCACCGACAACTTCACACCGTTTCAGGCAGAGGAGGAGGCATGCAAACAGCCTCCCCATCTCCAGAGCAGGTACTGAAGAGCAGCCTCGGGTTGCAGGGCTCTGCCCATGCAGCAGGCGTCCCCCAGCTGTGGTATGCAAACCCTCTTCAGGCAGCAGAGGGAGGCACCAGGCTCTGGAGGATGTCCCAGCAGCCTGTATCCAGACAAACAGAGTCAGCTCAAAGCAGCCTCAGAAAGGTATGCATATGAAATCGAGATTTAAAGGGTATAAAAATAAGCTGTTTGATCTGGCAGCGATGTTTGTGTTCTCTTCTGTGCTCACTACAAACAGACAATTAAGAGTCCTTGGTGATCCCAGCTCCTGCCTGTCTCAGCAGCAGGTACACAGGATTCAAAGCACTTCTGGCCATGGAGCAGCTCATGGAATTCTGCCTTCCTGGAGACACATCTTCAGGCTGGCCAGATTCCACCGACCGAGGAAAGGCAGCAGATTCATACCCCCGAGGACTCGGTCTGCCGGAGCTGCAGCATTTCCTTGTGCTGCAATTAACACCTGCAGTATAATTGTCACTAATGACCTGCTCCTGATAGCTCTTGGGTTGTTTTTTCCCCCTGGTTTTCATAAAGCCTGTGAAAAGAAAAGTGGCATTTTAAATGCCTCCAGAAAATGTTTATCTCCTGTCTTTTCTTCCCCCCACCTTTGGCTCCTTTGGTCTCTCACGAGAAGAGTGAATCTCCAGTGGGTATTGTGCTCAGATGCCAACTGTTGGTTAATAAGAAGCTTCTCAAGGCCCAAAGAAGCTCCTTTGCTCCCAGATGATGCTGCAGTACAACCACACAGCCCCATGCCGAGATGCCACCACCTCTGCAAACCTGCCTTTGCTAAAGCACTTCTAGCCCAGCCATCCCCAAGACAGACTCTGCTGCCTCAGCCCAGGTTGCTCCCTGCTGCCAAGAGATCCTACAGGTATTAAAACAAGTGACACACAAACACTGCACAACCAAAGCCCATGGAGAGATGCCCCAAACGTGCCAACGCTGCACCCACACAGCTGCTCGCGTGCAGAAGGCAAGGCCAAGGTGCTGGGCCTGCCTGGCTTGCCTCAGTGCAGCCAGATCTTCCTTGCTGCAAGTGGAGAGTTGGCTCAGCAGCTTCCTCGGGAGCCTGCAGACAGAGGGTACCTACACGACAAGTGAGCTCATGCGTGCCAGGCCAGGCTTAAAACTCAAACACAAACCAAACCCAACCCCCCAAACGACTCCAACCCAAACAGAGCCGACTTGCTGAGCTCATCAAATTCAACTTTATGGCAGCCAAATACCTCTAACCTCATCCCTCATCTCTAATTCCTCCCACTCCTTGCGCTCACATGACAACCCCGCTCCTGTTTGTGCCCACTCTCGGGACGGAGCCACCAGAGCCCAGCACAGCTCAGAGCCCTTCCATGGCTTCTGCAGCCTGAGAGCTGATGCAATGTGCTGTCCAGAAGAGGGAAGTTAGGAGCAGTCTAAACTGCTGGCCCAAATCACAAGATTATATCCCCACTGACACAACCATGTCAAGGTCCTGCTGTGGTAAATATTTACTCTCAAAGTTCACTTCAGCTCCCCACAGAAGAGGGGATGGCACACTGGTGGGCAGGCTGAAGGGACAGCAAGGTCGTAGAGAGGCCTACCCACCTGTGGCTTCCACCCCCCCAGAGGCACTGACATTGGTGTTGTGCAGATTCACCTCTCCTCTAAGGGAGGTAATCAACACCAAGGGGCAGAAGAAGGGCAGTGAATTGTGTGCACCCCACCTCGTGCCAGCCCGGAACGATCACTCCCATCAGCCAAAGGTGCACCAGCCTGGGAAGCAGGGGGCCAGCTGAAAGCCCTCTGCTTTGCAGCTCCAGCAGGACTGTCTGGAAGCTGCTCCACCTGCACAGAACAGGGTGAGTGCAGCCCAGGCAGCAACCCTGTGCTGGGCTGAAGCAAGAGGTGGTGGAGTGGCCGTGCCTGGAGGTGTTGAAGCCAAGGCCTGGCTGGGGCACTTAGTGCCATGGTCTGGTTGGTTGGGCAGGGCTGGGTGCCAGGTTGGGCTGGGTGAGCCTGGAGCTCTCTCCCAGCCTGGCTGATTCTATGATTCTGTGATTCTCAGTTGCAGCTCCATTCTTATTCTGGGAGTGTCCTGCACCTGCCGCCTGGAGCACAGGGCTGGTGCTGGTGGGGGCTGGTGTCACGTCCCACGGGGCAACTTCCCTTGTCCAGACACAACTCTCCATGGAGCTGCTGCAACCAGCCACCACCTTTCTACAGGAGAGGTGGGCCCAGTGGGAAAGCCTCCTGGACTGACCCCTAAGGTGGGATGTTTTGGTGTCTGCACCTAGGATTAAACACAGTCCTCTCAGGCCTGCTTGTTCCTCCCTTGGCAGGGACTCCGTGTGTCCAGCAGCCCTGGCAGCCACCTGTGCTCTGCTGATGGGCACTAAGTTGGGCATTTAAACTCGGAAGAGGGGCAGATTGTGTCAGCAAGGGCAGTAGGGCAGATGAGGGCCTCCAGTGCTTGTATTTCACAGAATGGTTTAGGCTGGAAGGGGCCTCAAAGATCATCGAGTTCCACCCCCGTGCCACAGGCAGGGACACTCCCACGGGAACAGGCTGCTCAAAGGCCTCATCCAGCCTGGCCTTGAACACCTGCAGGGAGGCTGTGGAGCACAGAAGCAAACAATGTGACCAAAGATGTCTCTCCTCACAGGGCTCTGCTCCAGGCCCTCCCCAGCCTTGCTGCCCTTCTCCAAACACCTTCCAGCACCTCAACAGCTCTCTGCAGTTCAGGAGCCCACAACTGGACACAGCACTCCAGGGGTGGCCTGAGCAGTGCTGAGCACAGGGGCACAAGAACCTCCCTTGTCCTGCTGCCCACACTGCTCCTGAGCCAGCCCAGGATGCCATTGGCTCTGCTGCCCACCTGGGCACTGCTGCCTCCTCTGCAGCTCCTCTCTCCCAGCACCCCCAGCTCCCTTTCTTCTTTGATGAAGGCAGAGTGAGGTCCTGCCATCACACCTCTTATTTTGCTGCTGGTAGAGTTCCACACAGCTCCACAAGGTGCAGACAGCTTCACCTCCCCAGCTGACCTCCTCGATCACATTTTCAGATGTGCTGTGAGCAGCTAGACAGGGACAGGGCTGCAGGGACTCTTCCACCCTACCAATCAGGCCTGTGGCCCTAACAATTTCAGGAAGCATCTCCTAATTCTCCAAACAGAGCCCTCCCGAGAGGAGGAAGCAGATGGAGAAAGTTATTTTCCACCCCCTCGGGTGACCTGCTTTAAATAAATGCAGACTCAGTCCTTTTTCTGCCTCTTTCAGAGACTTTAGCACCGAGGTGAATTCTCTGGGAAGCTCAGGGCGTCAGAAGTGACCTCTGCTGCTTGTGCAAGAAACCAGGGAGCTGGCAGTGCCAAATGCTCCCATCAGAGGAGCTGGGCTAGTCCAAAATAGCCAGCCCCAACAGGAGTTGGAAAGGCAGGAGAAGCGAGGACCCCGGTTCAGCAGGCATCTTCATCCCACCTCCCCCAGCAGCAAGGCACCGCTGCAAAGGGCTTGAAGCAGCTTCGAGGAGCACAGATACAAATCTCTCCCTTATGCATCTGCTATCAAGACAATTGTTGCACTTAAAACAGATGAAAGGCAGAAGGGGATCCTTCCAAGGGCTCCCACCGAAGGAAGAGCTGGAAAGGAAGGTGCTGATAGCTCTGCTTTACTTCTCCTGCCTTTCTCAGAGGCTTATGCTAATTGTCTGCTGGGCAATTTGTTTAAATTTGTATGTAAACAAAGAGGGTTTGTACACATCTGCCACCTCACACGGAGCTGCTCTCTGTCCTTTTGGAAGAGGCCTTCCATCCACAGCTTCTCCTTTCCATTTTCCTCCCCTAACAATCCAATCCAGGTCAGAATTATGGCAGTGCCTGCGCTGGAGGCCGAGGCAGCATCGCAGACCTCTGGACATCAAAAGGACTGCTGTGAGTAGTACCCAAAGGTGGCTTTCACTCCAGGAAAAGCCTTTTGTTGCCAGGGATGTCTTTGGGCAGCTGCTCCAGAGGTGTAACTCAGTTTAACTGTACTGAAGGCCATTGGCCATGTGCCTACATGCACCAGCAGAGCCATGGAATCAAGCAGGTGGGAAGAGAGCTCCAAGCTCACCCAGCCCAACCTAGCACCCAACCCTAGACAATCAACCAGACCATGGCACTAAGTGCCCCAGCCAGGCTTTGCTCCAGGGACAGCACCTCCACCACCTCCCTGGGCAGCCCATTCCAATGCCAATCACTCTCTCTGACAACAACTTCCTCTGAACATCCAGCCTAGACCTCCCCTGGCACAACTCCAGACTGTGTGCCCTTCTGTTGCTGCTTGCCTGGCAGAGAGACCAACCCCACCTGGCTACAACCTCCCTTCAGGGAGCTGCAGACAGCAATGGGGCACAGCTGGGACTTCACACAAGGTGTTACCAGTTCCCTGCACCCTGAGCTCATAAATCAGCCTTCATTTATGGTGGGATTTGGCCTTCAGAAAAGCTTCAGATGAAGTCACACAGAGCCCTTCTCTCCAGCTGCTGTGGGGGTGCCATTTTCAAGCCTTCGTTTCCAAGACCTCTACTGAGTACTTCCACCTTAAAACAAGTCACTTCACCCCCTTCTGCTTCTTCTTGTCCTGCACAGGACTCGGGACCTTTTAATTTACTGGATGTGTGAGCAGCCATCAACTTGTATCTGTCCAACTTTCTCCTACAGGCTTCAGCTACAGCACTTTTTTTTCCCTCCCCCACCTTCAAAATGTTTTAACCACGAACTCAGGAAGGATGAAAACAGGGATCAAGTGCTTGGAAATTAAAAGCTCACAGCCTTCCCTAGCAAAAGGCAGCAGGAAGAGCACGACAAAGCCTTCTGCAAGTGGGGCAGCTGGCTTTCACAGCACCTCCCACCCACCACTCACCCACCAGCAGGTCTGGGGGCATTTTTAGAACCCATTCCCAAACACACACCACTGGGGAAATCCATCCTATCGTCACCTGAATCCCAACCACACTTCAACTGCTGCTCATGAGCTACAGTCCTTCAGCTATTGAAGGGCCAACCAGATTTGGGGCTGCAGCAGGAGCAGTGCGGCGAGCAGGGCCAGGGAGGGGATTCTCCCCCTCTGCTCCACTCTGCTGAGACCCCACCCGGAGTCCTGCATCCAGCTCTGAAGCCCCCATGACAAGAGGGATGTGGAGGTGCTGGAGTGTGTCCAGAGCATGGCCAGGAGGATGCTCAGAGGCTGCAGCAGCTCTGCTGTGAGCACAGACTGAAAGAGTTGGGGCTGTGCAGGCTGCAGCAGAGGAGGCTCCCAGGTGACCTTGTGGCCTTCCAGGATCTGAAGGGGGACTACAAAAAAGCTGGGGAGGGACTTTTGAGGCTCTCTGGGAGTGGCAGGACTGGGGGGAATGGAGCAAAGCTGGAGGTAGGGAGAGTCAGACTGGATGTGAAGAAGTTGTTGACCATGAGAGTGGTGAGAGGCTGGAATGGGTTGCCCAGGGAGGTGGCTGAGGCCCCATGGCTGGAGATGTTTGAGGCCAGGCTGGCTGAGGCTGTGTGCAGCCTGCTCTAGGGTAGGGTGTCCCTGGGCATTTGATTCTATAATTCAGGATCTTACTTTTCAACGACTCTCACAGTTCAAAGAGAAAAACAAAACAACAACCAAACAAACAACAACAACTAAAAAAGACAAAAAATCAACGACGCAAACAGGAGGAAACCAGAACCGAAAAAACAGATGACCCAAACCTCCCCAACTCTGGTGTTTACTTTCCGATTTCCACCTGTAGTAACATGGAACAAAGCAACAATCACAGCTCTCGCTGGATCGTGTTACTTACTCCGGGCTAACAATACCTTCCAGTGATGCTCTGTTTACCCCAAGCTATCACAAGTAGAACACCACATGTCACCTAATGGCTTTCTCATTCCCGGACCCTTAGCCTGCAGAAGGGGAAGAACAGCCTTTTGCCCATGCAAAGAGCACTTAACAGATGCCAGGGGAACGCCTGAAGTTCAGGCAACTCGCCTAAATACAGTCTCCAAGCTGCGACTCCTAGGAGTTGCTTACTCGGAACCCAACCTCCCTTTAAATAAGGGAGGTTAAGTCAAGCTAGTGGCGTTTCTACCTTTATTAGTCTCTTATACAGGGTATCCAGCACTGATCTCTTCCAGATTGGACCAGAGGATGAAGCTTTCTACTCTTGTGGGAATAGAAAGAGGGAAAAAAACCACCGTGCCTCTCCTTCTCAACCTATCGGTGCCTCCTAATCCACACCAGATGATCAATAAACTACATTGAAAAATAACAATAAATTAATTAACTCGAACTGACAGCCCTTAAAAACCAAGAAAACGAAAGGGGGGTGGGGGGCTGAGCAGAACCAATTGTTGCGCAGGCTGCGGCGGGGTCTGGAGCACTAAACTCACGTGCGGCTGCGTTACTAATCTCTTTGCTGGGAGCCAGCTGAGTTCCCCTGCCCCGCGTCTGCCCATTAAATATGCACCATCCCAGCGGTGGAGGCTCCGGCATGCGAAAAAGTCCTCTGGAGACAGGCTGCTGACAAGTTTCCTTGCACGCCACCATCCCCTTTCCAGCAGCCCGCAACAGGCCAGCAAACCGAGACCTCTGCCAGTGACTAGGAGATGCCTTCAGAGCACTTCAAAGCGAGCTTTGAACGATGAGAGTTTAAACGAGATGCCTGCGCCGGGGTGCAAGCAGCGGAGAAGGGCGGACAGACAAGGCGGACAGATAAAGGCGACCTCCGAGCAGCGCAAGGTAAGCGGGGTGGCTGTTTTATCGCTTTTCCCCCGAGGAGCAGGCGTCTCAGGGCGCCCGGCTGGCTACAGCCGTAGAGCACTACCTCCACCTGGAGCTAGCCCCGGCCGGCCGGCGGGGTGCGGGGCCCAGCCTGGGGAAGGGGGCACCTCTGGGGGCGCATCCCCGAGCCCACAGTGCCCCCTGCGTCCCGACGGCGGACGGGCTGTGTGTGTGTGTGTGTGTGTACCCCCAACCACACCACCACCGCCGCCGGTCAGGCCGTGGCAATGCCGGAAAGCGATCAACACAACAAACTAAAACTACTAATACTCGGTGAACCGAGGGGTGAGGGAGTGCCGTGCCCGACTCTGCCCGCGGACAGCCGCCCCCGCTCCCTCCCCCGGGCTGCGCGACCCCGGCGGGAGGCGCTCCGCACTCCCCGGCTCGCCTCGGCCGCCGGCCCCGCTCCGCGCCCCGCTTTTGTTTGGGGAAGCGGCGCGGCCGGGACGCGGCCGAGTTCTGCTCGCTCGCCCTCCCTTCCTCCACCGAACTTTCCCAAAGTGGGAGCCCGGGGGACGGGGGCACTGGGAGGCTGGGGGCGGGGGGGATGCGCGGAGGGGCGCGGAGCCCCCGCGGCTGCTCACCCATGACGAGGCAGAGGAAGTCGAGGCAGATGAGCAGGGCTTTCTTGCTGCTGCCCTTGGCCGGGTTGTTGTTCAGCGCCGGGCTGCCCCCATTCTTGCTCTCCGGCGGGATCGCCTTATCGTACTTGTAGCTCTGCATTATCGGGGGCGAGCGCCCGAGCCGTGCCGTGCCGAGCCGAGCCGGGCCGCGCTGAACCGAGCCGAGCTGAGCCGAGCCGGGCCGAGCCGCCGGGCTCACACGCGGTGCGCCGGGGAGGTGCTGCCGGAGCCGCTCCCGGCCTCTCCGGTGTGGCACGGGAGTCGAAAAAAAAACCACACAAGCAACAAAACAGGCGGGTCGTCCAGAGGAGAGGAGACGAGAAAAAAGGGCAGCAAACCCAACAACAAAACAAGCGCAAAACCACCAGCAAAGGAGGGGCGGGAGGGAAGAAGGGGGGGAAGCGAGGGAGAAGTTTGCGGGTGTCCCAACGGCGGTGGAAAAAAAAAGTCCCGGAGGAAGGGGTAAAAATAATAATAACAAAAAATAATAATTAAAAAATGAGGTTGATAAGTATCACGATCTCAGTAGGCAGGGGGAGGAGGGGGGAAAGGTGCGGAGCGAGGAGTCGGGGCGATGCTGAGTCCCGGGGGCAGGTGGAGATCCGCGGTGGGTTCGGCGCTACGGTTCCGCGCTGCTGCTGTTGCTGTCGCTGCTCTGTGCTGGGGGCTCCCGCCGAGCCCGCCCCGGCCGCTCTGGGAGCCACCGGCTTGTTTCTGCACTTTTATTTCGCGAGGCCCTTTCCACCCCTTAGGAAAAAAAAAAAACACAGAGGAGGGGGGAGAAGAGGGGAGGGTGGAAATCAGTGCCTGCGTCTCGGATGGGATATCCAAGTAAGCACAGCCCCTTTCCTGCATCTGACATTTTACACAGATAATTAACTCCACATTTTTTTCCTGAGGGAAGTTTAAAAAAAAAAAAAAAAAGTCAGGAACTAAAAGTTTTTCGCAGCCCGGGAGGAGGAGGAGGAGGAGGGAGCCTCTAGCGTTCAGCATTCACAAACTGGAGCGAGGAGCGCAACGCGAAAGGGAGGGGGAAGGCAAACAAGCAGGCTGCAGGACTCCCGAGAGGTGCTAACGGTGTGAAAGGGAGAGAAAAAACAGCAACAAATCGTTTGGATTTTTTTTCTCCTTTTTTTTTTTTTTTTTTTTTTTTTTTTTGGTGGTTTGTTTCTTTTTTCTTGCAGCCTTCCAGCTCTGCTCCAGGTGCTGAAACGGATCCTTTTTGAAGGGCCATGGTACCCACAGACCCCAGTGGGGCCACCATGGCAGGAATGGATCCTGCCCTGCTTGCTCTATGGCCATGCCACCCACCCGCCAAAGTGCAGCAGCTTTGCCCTCCTGCCCCACCAATGCCATCTTCTTAAAATGAGGGTAAGGAAAGCCTTTGGAGTGGGGTGAGGGATTACCATGTTGGTTAATCGCCCCTTTGGTCTAATTAAAGGTCACTGAGGAATTAAACAAAAGGTTTCCCGGGAAGCCAGGCTGCTGGGATGGCGATGCTTGCAGCTCTGAGCAGGGGAGGCAGGGTGCAGGTGGTGGGCAGAGTGTGTGGTGCCAAAGGAAGCTGTTCGCAGCAGCATCTAACCACTCTGCTGCTGCTTTTTTCTCTTTTGGTCTTGTATCTGACCTCAGCCTTCCGCCTGTGTGCTGGCAAACCACCGCCGGGCCAAGCTCAGTGCTGAGGAGCATATCCTGCTGCCTGCCTGCAGAGGAGGGAAGACAGGTAGGACCCCCCCAGCAAGGACATGCTTCCCTGCTGCTTCTTGTGGAGCTGCAGACTGTAACCCAAGCACTCCAGATTTCACCTTGGCAAGGACAGGTTCTCCAGGAATCTGTTTAGACACATGCCTGGGCACACTGAGGCCAACCCGGGAGGAAGAAAGCAAAGTGTCTGTTGTTTGCATTGTTGTGCTTCTGTATGTGTGGTGTGAAAAAGGAAAGGGGAAAAGAGGCCTTGGACTTTCCTCCCTGATTTTCACTGCACCTCAGTAGCAGCCATTCAGGTGCCGTCTCCCACCTCTTTTTCTCGCCATTGCCCCACTGCACTGAACACAAACCCACCAGTTTTGGCCCAAAATGCTGCCCTGTGGTGATGGTCACACACCCGGGGTGTGTGGGGGGGGGAAGGGGGGCAAGACACCTCTGGAGGACACATCTCAAAGTCTCTCTCTTTCCCCCGACCGTGGCAGAGGTGTGGGTGCCTAATTTAGGCTGCTCAGATGCCTGAAGTGAGTGGAAAGAATCTTCACGTGGGAATTCTCCCTCAGCTGAGGGGGCCAGCCCCACGCCAGCTGCGGGCACACTGCCCAGCCTAGCTCACCACCTCGCTGAGGGGCCGAGCATCCACCCATCCTCTACACCCTTCAGAGCCCGGCCCTTGCAAGAGGAACCCATGGCTTTCCAGCACTCAGCTCTCCCAGCCCCACATGAAAACGGTTCCCACTGAGATTTCCCGGGTCAGACTTTGGGTTGCATATAAAGCAAGAAGACAATAGAAGAGATGAGGCTCGTCATTGCAACAGCAAACGAAAAGCAAAGGAGCCTTTCTTGTACTTGAAGGGAAATTGAAGTTGTAGTGCTGTATTCTCATTTACAAGACCCCTCAGGCTGCTAATGCTTGCCTTTTCATAACAAAAGGATTGTGCTGTTAATTGCTGCGGGCCAGGGCACACACAAATGACTCTGAATCCTGGACAACCTCTTTTAAGGGGGCACCCACTGCAGCTCAGGCTTGACAGTGGCTAAGGCAGCAGCACCAGAAAGCACCTTCTGTGCCTTTGTCTGTGATAGGCAACAGATTCATTGCTAATCGTTAATTTCTTTATTTATAATTGCTATTATTAAGGGTAGGGTGTCCCTAACCATGGCAGGGGGGCTGGCACTAGATGATCCTTATGGTCCCTTCCAACCCTGACTGATTCTGTGATTCTAAATACACCATGCAGCAGCTCTCCTCTTAGGGCTCAGCTTTTCCTTTCGGTAGGCTCTAAATTCCCACTATGGATTGAGGCTTTTCTTTATCTACATTAGCTGAGTCAATCGAGTTCATGTTGCTTGTGAATTTTATCCTGCTTTGACCTCACATTTTCACCAGCTCCCCATCTCGAGCTGGACCAGACCTCTGGTGAAGAGGCAGTGTGGCGCTATGGGAAGAGGAAGCATTTGCAGCAACACTTGTCCTTGCCTGGGCTCAAAAGTTAACTGGGATATTTCAGAACCCAACAGTATTCAAAGGGGAATTGTGTTCAGGAGATGGTTTAGGCAGCATGGTGGTGTCGGATGATGGTTGAATTTGGTGGTCTTAGACTTTAATGAGTCTTTGATTTGATTGTGTTATCTTAAAAGGGCAAGCTCTTTGAGACTGCTCCTGGAGTGGGAGAAAAGGCAGGAGCTGGAGGCTGCCCCTTGCAACACAGATACATGGAAATCTGCTCACTGCATGGCAATAGCTTGAGAGGAGCTTTTCCTCCTTCAGGGTGATCTAGGGCAAAGGGTTCAGCTTCTGTCAAAACCAGAAAGAAAAGTGACATAGTTCCTGGTTTTACTTTTGCCCTGCTGTCCATGGAAGAGCATGTCCAGGGGAGACAGTGGGGTCCTGTTTGGGGAAAAAGGAGTCTTCCGAGAGCTCGTGTTTGCACCTGGTACACAAGGTGTGTATGGGGAGAGGCAAGGGAAGGGAGGCAGCTCTGATCCCTGCCGTGAAGCTCATGGAGGTTGATTTATCCCACACACTATTTAAGATAAAATAACTGTTTGCTGGAGCAAAGAGTGGCTCAGTAGCCTGCCCTTGCACCCCTGCCTGCCCCACGCCATTTCTCTTGGCCCAGTTCCCGTTAGTCCCTACAATGTGCTTCACTGGTCCTGTGTCGCTGCGGTGGCATCCCTGTCAGCAGCACTGCTCTTCACCAGCATGGGCCCCGGGGCTGCTCACCGTCCCAGCAGGATGCAGCCCTGGCACTTCAGGCTGCTCTGCTGGCAAGTGTAGAAAACCTCTCCTGCTCCTTTTGACGTGCTGCAAACACAGACGGCACTGCAGAGCAGTTTGATGCCTAAAGCTGGCACGGTTGGGTGCTCATTGTAATGCCCCTGCAGCCCCACTGTTACATAGGAGCCCACTTTGCTTTTCCATCCCAAAGACGCTCTGGCAGCAGCGCTGCTGCAGAGGAGACATGCAGCAGGGTGGGGCGGGGCGGGGGGGGGGGAAGGACCAAGCCCTACCTATTGTGTTCCTTGAAGCTGTTAGTGACCATATCTATAGCAATCCTAAAATAAGAAAGTGAGCTGTGCTCAGTGCACTGATTGCTATCCCGAGGTTATCTGAGACTGGTCAGCACCGAAGAGGGAAGCCAGGCCAAAGTTACGTGCTCAGCACCAGGTGGCTCACACCGGAGCCACGAGGCCCAGATACCCACAAGCTTCTGGGAAGTCCGAAGCTGAACCACCACCAGCACTACCCTCTTCAAGGCTATTTTTGGCATCCCCAGCTGCTGCTGGAGAAAACACCCTGAGCGGGGCTGTGAAGCGCAGGAAGGGAGCTGGGGGCATTGCCAAGCCCACCACACGGGCGGGAGGAGGCTAAGGGCAGAGAGCTGCCACATGCCTTGCGTGCTTTCACCTGCACTGCTGCCAGCCTCTGCAGTCGCTGCTGCTGCCCCGTTAGGAAATGTTTGCTAAGGCTGGACTTGGGCCTGTCACTGCACAGAGGTGCAAATAAAAGGGAAAGTTGAAGGGTGCCCTCGGTTCTGCCCTCCCTAATGCCACTGGGGACAATCAGGCCCCATAAATCTCTGGGTCACTTAAAAACGAGTTAGCTGATACATAGAACCATGGAATCATGGAATCAAGCAGGTTGGAAGAGAGCTCCAAGCTCAGCCAGCCCAACCTAGCACCCAGCCCTGGCCAAGCAACCAGACCATGGCACTAAGTGCCCCAGCCAGGCTTGGCTTCAACACCTCCAGGCACAGCAACTCCACTGTCTCCCTGGGCAGCCCATTCCAATGCCAACATTAACAACTTCCTCTTCACATCCAGCCTAGACCTCCCCTGGCACAACACCAGACTGTGTCCCCTTGTTCTGCTGCTGCTTGCCTGGCAGCAGAGGCAAACCTCACCTGGCTACAACCTCCCTTCAAACTATCTTGAGACAGCATTTGCTGCTGTTCAAGACATTGGGTATCCAGATTGATGGAGGCCAGGAGGGTCACCCTCAAACACGTGCCTTGATGACCCATAGGGTAGCCTTTGTGGTCTCAGACCCATTCCTGACATCCCAGATCACCCAGAGGCAGATGCATTTGATTTGCCAGCAGCCTTTGAGCCTGCTCTGTTTGGAAACCAGCATCTGTACTGCTGCCAAGTTTCATAATCCTGGTGTTTCATCCTTCATTTCATTTAGTTCCCCTAAGTCTTGCTGGCTCCTGACACAATTAGGGGATTCTGCTTCACGTTGTTGCAAAGAGGGAAAACCAAAGAAGATCCATTTCAAACAACGTGATTGTGACCCCAAGGAAAGAGAGAAAGCTTGAAAATGGCACCCCCACAGCAGCTGGAGAGAAGGGCTCTGTGTGACTTCATCTGAAGCTTTTCTGAAGGCCAAATCCCACCATAAATGAAGGCTGATTTATGAGCTGGGGGCACAGGGGACCGGTGATACCCTGTGTGAAGTCCTAGCTGTGCCCCATTGCTGTCTGCAGCTCCCTGAAGGGAGGCTGTAGCCAGGTGGGGTTGGGCTCTGCTGCCAGGCATCCAGCAACAGAACAAGGGGACACAGTCTGGAGCTGTGCCAGGGCAGGTCTAGGCTGGATGTTGTTAGGAAGTTGTTGTCAGAGAGAGTGATTGGCATTGGAATGGGCTGCCCAGGGAGGTGGTGGAGTTGCTGTGCCTGGAGGTGTTGAAGCCAAGCCTGGCTGGGGCACTTAGTGCCATGGTCTGGTTGGTTGGGCAGGGCTGGGTGCTAGGTTGGGCTGGGTGAGCTTGGAGCTCTCTTCCCACCCGGTTGGTTCTCCCAGTCACGCCTTCAGCCCGCCGCCCGTGTCCCGACAAAAGAATAACAGCACCATCTACTGCCCTTGCTCAGCATCGGCTGGGACAGAACAGCCCCTCCGCGCTCCGGCGGATCCTGGCGGTGCTCCCCCGCTGCTTGCCGATACGAGCCCAGCACCGACGGGGCAACTGGAGCAAACGTCCAGTGCACAAGGACACCCCAAACGCAAGCGGAGCCCTTAATTACAAAAAGTTCGGGTTAATTATTACTAGTTCCAGCCCTGAATAATGCTCCTTCTCCCCGGCTGGTGGCTTGAGAAAAGGATTTCAGCAGACCAGTATGTTCACATAGTTCCCTCAGCTCCTTTCATGTGTTTATTAGAAGAGCTTTCAAGGGCTGCCTGCATTAAGTCACAGCTTCTACCGGGGCAGGCATTTTCGCCGTCAACAACAGCTAATGAAAGAGGTGGGACCTGGCCACTCGCTCCAAACCGGCTTCAATCTGGGTCTGTGCTCTGCCCTGGCCGGCTCCCAGAAGTTTGTTTGCAAGTCAAGAATGTGCCACGGCTTAATTACACTTCTAGGTCAGGATGGAAATGAAAGCCCCGTTATAAACAGCCTGTCTCAGAGGAAAGGTCCGCGCTGGAGTTTGGAGCCCCGAATTGATTACCAGTTAACTTAGGGTAGTTAACACCTTTGTAAGGACTGCTCTGGACACTTCCCAGATGTTTGTTGCAGGATACAAAACATTTGTGGTTTGTAGTGTAAGCAGGTACACCTACTGCTTTTTTTCCCCCCTCCTTCTTCTTCTTTTTCAGCCTGGAAGGATTTCTGGTAGCAAACTACAGAATCACAGAATGGTTTAGGTTGGAAGGGACCTCAAGGATCAGCCAATTCCAGCCCCCTGACATAGACAGGGAACACCTCCCACTAGATCAGGTCACTAAGACCTCATCCAACCTGGCCTTGAACACTTCCAGGGAGGTTGTGGAGCACAGAAGCACCCAATGTGATCAAAGATCACATTGGGTGCTTCTGTGCTCCACAACCTCCCTGGGCAACCTGTGCCAGTGTCTCACCACCCTCAACCTGTGCCAGTGTCTCACCACCCTCACTGCAAAGAACCCTTTCCTAACATCCACTTTCAGCCTCCCCTCTGCCACTTCAAACCCATTCCTCCTCATCCTCTCATTACCAGACCTTGCCAATAGTCCCTCCCCAGCCCTCCTGGCGTCCCCTTTCAGATCCTGCAAGGACACTCCAAGCTCTCCCCCAAGCCTTCTCTTCTCCAGCCTGCACAGCCCCAACTCTCAGCCTGTGCTCAGAGCAGAGCTGCTGCAGCCCTCTCAGCATCTTGGTGGCCTCCTCTGCACTGCCTCCAACACTTCCATGTGCTGCTTGTGCTGGGGGCTCCAGAACTGCCCCCAGGAGTGCAGGTGGGGTGTGAGGAGAGCAGAGCCAAGGGGCAGAATGCCCTCCCTTGCCCTGCTGCCCACACTGCTCTTGCTGCAGCCCAGCACAGGGTTGTGTCTGGGCTGCACTCCCCCTGCAGCCTCCTGCTGAGCTTTTCCTCAGCCCAGACCCCCAGGTCCTGTTCCTCAGGGCTGCTCTCAGCCATTCCCCACCCAGCCTGGAGCTGTGCTTGGGATTGGACCCACCCAGGTGCAGGACCTTACCCTTGGCCTTGTTGAATGTCATGAGGTTGTCCTGGGCACAGCTCTGCAGCCTGTCCAGCCCCCTCTGCATGGATCCCTGCCCTCTAGCAAGTGGACTGTGCCACACAGCTTGGTGCCATCTGCAGACTTGCTGAGAGTGCACTGATTCCTCTGTCCATGTCACTGACAAAGACACTAAACAGCACAGGTGCCAGCACTGACTCTCTCCCCACCATGCCCAGGGACACCTCTCAACTAGACACAGCTGCTCAAGGCCTCATGCAGCCTGACCTTGAGCACCCCCAGGGAAGAGGCATCCACAACTTGCCTGGGTGATCTATTTCAGAGTCTCACCACCCTCCTACTGAAGAACTTCTTCCTGAGATCCACTCTAAACATACTCTCCCTCACTTTAAAACCATTCCCCCCTTGTCCTGCCTCTGGACACCCTGATGAGAAGTCCCTCTGCAGCCTTCCTGTAGGATCCCTTCAGCAGTTGGCAGGCAGCTCTAAGGTCCCCCCAGAGTCTTCTTTCCTCCAGGCTGCACACCCCCAGCTCCCTCAGCCTGTCCTCATAGCAGAGGTGCTCCAGCCCTTGGCTCATCTTTGTGGCCCTCTCTGGACTCCCTCCCACAGGTCTGTGTCCTTCTCCTGCTGGGGACAGCAGAAGTGGAGGCAGTGCTGGAGGTGAGGTTTCAGCAGGGCAGAGTCAAGGGGCAGACCTTAAGCAAGCTCTCTGTGGAGCAATCGTGGGGCTCAGCAAGAGGTGAAGCAGTGCAAGAGAAACATGAAGCCTGTGGCCCCACATATGGGGGTGCTTCTGTCCACCCTGTCTTGCACACCTCTGTGACATGGCCAGGGAGGCTCAGCCAGAGGGCAGGGCTGCAGCACCCCTGTTGCTGTGGGCTCATGTGAGACGTGAGGGGCATTGCATACAATGCACGGGGCCCTGGCCTTATCTGTTCCCCTCTCTCTATCTCGGTAATTCATTGTCACCAATCCTGGCAAACTGTTTGCAAGGGCCAGGCTGGGCCCTCCCCAAATATTTGCTTCAGCACAGAAGGTTGAGTTGCTGTAACCCTGCCCACCCATGCTGCCTTCTCTCCCTGCCATGCCATGGCCAGGGCAGGCACAAAGGGATTGCACAGCCCAATTCTGCCCTGCAGGAGCCTTCCTCCACCTGCAGTCACAGAATCACAGGACACTGGAGCTTGGAAGGGAGGGAAATGCTGGCCACGAGGTGAATTTGAGGTAACAAACCCAACGCTAGAAGCAGAAATCACCAAGTCCAAGTATGCTGAAGATGAGGCAGCAGTGCCCAGGTGGGCAGCAGAGCCAAAGGCATCCTGGGCTGGCTCAGAAGCAGTGTGGGCAGCAGGACAAGGGAGGTTCTTCTGCCCCTGTGCTCAGCACTGCTCAGGCCACCCCTGGAGTGCTGTGTCCAGTTCTGGGCTCCTCCATTGCAGAGAGATGTTGAGGTGCTGGAAGGTGTTTGGAGAAGGGCAGCAAGGCTGGGGAGGGGCCTGGAGCACAGCCCTGTGAGGAGAGGCTGAGGGAGCTGGGGGGGTGCAGCCTGCAGAAGAGGATCTCATTGCTGTCTACAACTACCTGCAGGGAGGCTGTAGCCAGATGGGGTTGGGCTCTGCTGCCAGGCACCCAACACCAGAACAAGGGGACACAGTCTCAAGCTGTGCCAGGGCAGGGTCAGGCTGGATGTTAGGAGGAAGTTCCTGCCAGAGAGAGTGATTGGCATTGGAATGGGCTGCCCAGGGAGGTGGTGGAGTGGCTGTGCCTGGAGGTGTTGCAGCCAAGCCTGGCTGGGGCACTTAGTGCCATGGTCTGGTTGGTTGGCCAGGGCTGGGTGCTAGGTTGGGCTGGGCGAGCTTGGAGCTCAACTCCAGCACCACTGCTTGGTCCCCGTCCTGGTCCTACTGCTCATGATTTTGCTGCACCATCTCTAGGCCACAGCTCCTTTCATCACTCATCCTCAGTCCTCAAAATTATCTAAAGACTCAATGAGAATAGAAATCTTCTCCTCCTCCTCCTCCTCCTCCTCTTCCTCCTCCTCCTCCTCTTCCTCCTCCTCCACACTTCTCCTAGAGCCCAGGAGCTCACATCCCACATGCCCTTGCTGCTCAATAGAAACATACATTGGGCTGGGTTGGAAGGAACCAACAAAGATCGCTCAGTTCAGTAAGCAGGGGCACCCTCAACTAGATCAGGTTGCCCAGAGCCCTGGTGAGCACCACTTTGAGTATCTGCAGGGATGGAGCCTCCACTACCTCCCTGGGCAACCTGCTGCAGTGTTCCAGCACCCTCATGGTGCAGAACATCCAATCTAAATCTACTTTTCTCTAACTGGAAGCCATTGCTCCTCATCCTGTCACCACAGACCTTTGCAAACAGTCCCTCTACAGCTTTCTCATAGCCCCCTTCGAGTGCTGGAAGGTCATTATTAGTTCTCCCCGGAGCCTTCTCTCCTCCAGGCTGAGCACCCCCAGCTCGCAGCTCCCAAGTGCTAGCTCGGGTCTGTCTCACCAAGCCCAGGTCTCACCTCTCCACTGCAATGCAGACGTATCCTCAGGGCACGTCTATTCGCCGGGCTCCGGCTGCTCTGCTCCTGCTGGGAGCCGGCCGGATGCAAGTCAGGTCTGGTCTGGAAAGCTGCAGAGCAGCTGGAAGGTGCAGAGCGAGCTGGATTTGCCTGGGCACTGTGCCACGCTGAAGCGGCTCTACGGCGTGCACCCAGCTTGGGGCTGTGCAGACCTGCTCCTCCACAGCTCTGGCTCCCAGCTCTCCAAGGGCCGTGCTGCGCTCCCAGCTACATCCTCCTCTGCTGTCTGCCCTTCCCCACAGCGGCATCTCTTTGCCCTCGCTGCAGCAGGGCCACCAGGAGCATCTCAGCAGCGCCGGGGTAGTGCCTGGCTGCTGCTGGAGTTGTGCTCCCGTTTCAGAGGCACCGATGCCAAGCCTGCTCTGGGAGACACTAAAACGATTCTCTTGTAGCCTTGCTGAACATTTTCTTCATTTCTTTTTCTTCTTTTTATTTTTCTTGTCATTTTTCCCCCACCTGCAATATCAAATGGTGCAATTTTGAGCTGGAAGTCCTTTCCCTGCTGGAATGGCTCCACCTAAGCCTGACCTTCATACAGGCAGGAGCCTCTGCCTCAAGGAAAGACAGCAAGGCTCAGTCTCAGCCAACATGAACCAATTCACCAACTGAGCTAAACTTTGCTCTCACTCATACCCATCCACAGTTAATTGGTTTTAATGTGGGAAGAATGTACCCACTCGAATCGTCTTAGTCAGCTCAGCCTCATCCCTCCTCTCCGTTTAAGAAAACTCATTGGATGGTGCTGCCTGGGAAATAACTGCAATGCTCCATGGCCTGAGGGAAGAAAGAGTAGCTGGAGAGTGTGCTGCATGAACAAACAGCAGGACACAAGGCAGGGGACTGCTGCATCCTTGTGCCTGGAAGAGCTCTGTTTACACTGGGCTTCCTAAGCAATGCACAGCTCAAAGTTTGATCAAAGGTGCCCTTTGTACTCTAACTCTGTCCTTCAACATGCTAAGTTTTACTCCTCTCTTTCAGCGCTGCTACTCTGCAGGCCAGAAGGAAGATAAATGGAGCCCAAAATGCACAGCCAGACACAGGTGTGGGGGAGAACAGGGCTCCTGTGCTGCTGGAGACGCTGGGAGATGCTACCCAACATCATTGCAGACATCAGCAGAGAGGAGAGCCTGCACGTGGGACAGCTGCCAGAGTTTAACTTAAGGTGAAGCCATGCAAAAGGGGAGTGGGACTTGATTCTGGTTTAGACTTGTTATAGCAAAACCTGGCTGCAACTGAAGATGAAGCAAGATCTGCCAGGAAGAAATATCCCAGCTGGGATTGGAGGTGTTCAAGGCCAGGTTGGAGGAGGCCTTGAGTGACCTGTTCTAGTGGGAGGTGTCCCTGCCTATGGCAGGGGGTTGGAACTGGCTGAGCTTTGAGCTCCCTTCCAACCTAAACCATTCTGTGATTCAAAAAGGGAAAACTCCAAACTCCCCTGGACAAATGCACAGGTACCACAGGGGTGACATTTGCAGAGAACCACTAAAAACTGCTGACTGTCCAAATTCACTCTGCCCCCTCACCCCCCCGGAAATAAAACCACATTCCCTTTCCTCCATGAACCCTGAGAACATCTCCCTGCCCTTTGCCAGCTTTCCTGGCAACCCCCTGAGATGTCTTTCCCTGCTCACACACTGCAAGCTCACAGCTCAGCCATCTTCCTAAGGTTGCCATGGTTTCCCAGGGCTCTTAGCAAAGCTCCTTCCTGCATGGTAACCTACAATGCTTTCCTTAAAGCCTAGAAGGAAATCCTCTATGTGGATTCCAGTCCTGATCTTCCATTTTCTTCCAGTAGCTGGCTTGAGAACAGCCCCGGGGAACAGGCCCTGGGGGTCTGGGCTGATGAAAAGCTCCACAGGAGCCTGCAGGGTTGGAAGGGACCTCAGAGGTCATCTACTCCAACCTCCTTACCTCAGGCAGGGACACCTCTCCACTGGACTCAGCTGCTCAAGGTCTCATCCAGCCTGGCCATGAGCACCCCCAGGCAGGAGGCAGCCACAGCCTCCCTGGGCAGCCTATTCCAGAGTCTCACCACCCTCCAACTGAAGAATTTCATCCTAAAATCCAGTCTAACTCTGCTCTCCCTCAGCTTCAAACCATTCCCCACTGGCCTGATGAGAAGTCCCTCTGCAGCCTTCCTGTAGGATCCCTTCAGCTCTTGGCAGGCAGCTCTAAGGTCTTCCCAGAGGCCTCTCTTCTCCAGGCTGCACACCCCCAGCTCCCTCAGCCTATCCTCATAGCAGAGCTGCTCCATCCCCTGGCTCATCTTTGTGTCCCTCCTCTGCACTCCCCCAAAACAGCTCTATGCCCTTCTTATGCTGGGGGCTCCAGAAGTGGGTGCAGTGCTGGGGGGAGGACAAGCCCCCATGAACCATCAGAGAGAGGGTCCTGGGACCACAGCAGCTGGGGAAGCATTAAACCAAGGGACATAATCAGATCCAGTTCCTGGTGATCCTCATCACATAGGACATTATTTGAAGTCATACACCCTCTTGATTTACTCTTTCCCCCCACCCCCTCCCCTCATTTCATACTATTAATAAGAAGCCACTCAGGGCTCTGCAACCAAGAAGATTTCTGATGCCAGAGCTCCACGCTGCAGACCAAAACCAACAGAAGGATGAGGGCTAAAAGTGCCCAGCCAGGCTGCTCCTTTTAATTCCTATTTGAGAAAGGTTTCTAGCAGCTGGAGAAAGTGAGAGCTGCATTCATGCAACCCTTGGCCATTTGCCACGAGAAGGGGGCTTTTATTGAGCAGGGGGGGTGAGGAGGGGAATGTGCCTGCACTGCACCAGGAATGCGCTCCTGGTTCGTAAATCCTCCCCCTCTCACCCCTCCCCAGGTCACTAAAGGAAACTTGTCTCAGTTGGGCACCAAGATGAGAGAGGGTGAAAGTGATTTTCTGAGTGTGCCAGGCCAAGGAAAGAGGCACTTCAATTGAATCGCAGAACTGCTGAGGTTCGAAGACACCTTTGAGATCAACAACCTCAAGCAGCACTCGAGGCTGGGGCCAGAGTGGCTGAGAGCAGCCAGGCAGAGAGGCAGCTGGGGGTGCTGGGAGAGAGGAGCTGAAGGTGAGGCAGCAGTGCCCAGGTGGGAAGCAGAGACAAAGGCATCCTGGGCTGGCTCAGGAGCAGTGTGGGCAGCAGGACAAGGGAGGTTCTTGTGCCCCTGTGCTCAGCACTGCTCAGGCCACCCCTGGAGTGCTGTGTCCAGTTCTGGGCTCCTCCAGTTCAAGAGAGATGTTGAGGTGCTGGAAGGTGTTTGGAGAAGGGCAGCAAGGCTGGGGAGGGGCCTGGAGCAGAGCCCTGTGAGGAGAGGCTGAGGCAGCTGGGGGTGTGCAGCCTGCAGCAGAGGAGGCTCAGGGCAGAGCTCATTGCTGCCTGCAGCTCCCTGCAGGGAGGCTGTAGCCAGGTGGGGTTGGGCTCTTCTCCCAGGCAAGCAGCAACAGAAACAGGGGACACAGTCTGGAGTTGTGCCAGGGCAGGGTCAGGCTGGCTGTTAGGAGGAAGTTGTTGTCAGAGAGAGTGATTGGCATTGGAATGGGCTGCCCAGGGAGGTGGTGGAGTGGCTGTGGCTGGAGGTGTTGAAGCCAAGCCTGGCTGGGGCACTTAGTGCCATGGTCTAGTCGGTTGGGCAGGGCTGGGTGCTAGGTTGGGCTGGCTGAGCTTGGAGCTCTCTTCCAGCCTGGCTGATTCTATGACTCTACACAGAAAGTCTGTAGCCTGGAGCTCAGCAGCACTGTAGCAGCATGGAGGGAAAGCAGTGACTGTGTGAGCTGCTCAGAGCATTTCTGCAGCAGCTTGCCAAGCATGTTTTCTTTGAGGGCATAATCTGAGTGAGCTGGCAAACCTTCTCTGGGGCTTGCCTGATTAGCTCAGCTGGGAAAGCATTTGCTGTCGAGGAGGAGTTTGAAGTTTGTCTTCACCCTTTGGTTTGGACCCTCCAGCATCCATTCCAGGGACAGCCTGAGGAAGAGGTCAGGATTTGGTCCCACTGCCTGCACAGTAGCTCCAGCTGTCATTTGACCTTGCTGTGAAATGCTGTTTAAGGATGCAGGAGCTTGCAGAACCAGCCTGTGGTTTCCTTGCCCTGTCTGTACTGCTGCTGTGTAGCAGAGCATTGGTGCAGGCAGGGTGGAACAGCATGTTCTCCACGTCCACAGTGGCCAGGGCAAGAATAGGGCTAAAATTAAACCACAGGCAGATGGTATGAAATGAAGAAATACTTGGAGGGGGAGGCTTGCTGGAGCATCGGGGTCTGTTATTTGGACAGGAGTGTGGAGTGCAGATGTCCCTGCCTGAGGTGGAGAGATGCTGCAATGTCAGCCTCTGCACATCAACTACCTGGTTCATGCCATAACCAGGACCTCAGGATTTTAGTTCAGAGCTTTCAGGATGCTTGAGCAAGCTGTCAGGTGCTCAAGACCTCATCCAGCCTTGCCTTGAACACCTCCAGGGAGGTTATGGAGCACAGAAGCACCACAGAAGCAGATCTTTGATCACGTTGGGTGCTTCTGTGCTCCACAACCTCCCTGGGCAGCCTGTGCCAGTGTCTCACCACCCTCACTCCAAACAACCCTTTCCTAACATCCACTTTCAGCCTCCCCTCTGCCACTTCAAACCCATTCCTCCTCATCCTCTCATTACCAGACCTTGTCAATAGTCCCTCCACAGCCCTCCTCTAGACCCCTTCAGATCCTGGAAGGCCACTCCAAGGTCTCCTCCAAGCCTTCTCTTCTCCAGCCTGCACAGCCCCAACTCTCTCAGCCTGTGCTCACAGCAGAGCTGCTGCAGCCCTCTCAGCATCTTGGTGGCCTCCTCTGCACTGCCTCCAACACTTCCATGTCCTGCTTGTGCTGGGGGCTGCAGAGTTGCCATGGAGTTGAGAGTTTCCACACAGTGCCAAACCCAGACCAGAGGAGACTCTGGACCCACCAGCACCCCTTTTGGGGAGCACTGTTTCTGACATTGCCTGTTGGTGCAGTGTTACTACCACGAGAGCAGAAGATGTCTTTATGAAGAACTAACTCCTGGAGAAGTTACATTTCCAGCACAGCAGCCTGAGGGTTCAGCATCCCCCCATGGCCAGTGCATGGGGCTTGCTAAATAACATCACTGACCTCATGGAAATTGGAATTGCTGGGTTACAAAAGCAGTGTTTATAAGCCTCTGATCTATGTAGCTGCCCAAACGCACCCCACCCCCATTTCACATGCCATAGTTTGCCCACTGCTGCATTATCTCATTAACTATCTCCTCCAAGCAGGGACTGGGGAAGCAAATCCTGCTGAAAATCCAGAGATTTACAAGAGTCAGATGGCATGCCCCAGAACCTGAGCTCTTGGATAAACAGATGTACAGAGCTGATGGTCTTTTTTTGGTCACATTGAACTGGAAAAACAAAGCAGCATCCTAACCTCTTCCCTAACAGGTCAAGAGGTGCAGGATGATGAAGTCCTTTGACAGGTCAGATCTGGCTGCAGATACTCAGCTCAGAGCCCTTCTGCTGGTTCACAGCAGTGACTGAGGTCAGTGCTGCAACAAGGCAGCACTCAGGTTATAGACATTGATTCAGTCCCCTCTCAGTCTTCTCTTCTCCAGACTAAGCAGCCCCAGGTCCCTCAGCCTCTCCTCACCAGGCAGTGCTCCAGTCCCCTCATCATCCTCATAGCTCTCTGCTGCACTGTCTCCAGCAGATCCCTGTCCCTCTGAAACTGGGGAGCCCAAAACTGAACACAGTACTCAAGATGAGGTCTTAGCAGGGCAGAGTAGAGGGGGAAGAGAACCTCCCTGGATCTGCAGGACACACTCTTCTTAATGCCCCCCAGGATCCCCTTGGCCCTCTTGGCCCCCAGGGCACATTGCTGTGCCATGGATGTTCTCTCCCAGCACTCCCAGGTCCCTCTCCTCAGGGCTGCTCTCCAGCAGTCACCTCCCAGCCTGGACTGCTGCAGTTTATTGTTCCTCCCCAGGGGCAGGACTCTGCACTTGTCCTTGTTGGACCTCATTTGGTTCAGCTGTGCCCAGCTCTGCTCTCCAGGTCTCTCTGGATGGCAGCACAGCCTGCAGCTGGATCAGCCAAGCCTCCCAGCTTGGTGTCATCAGCAAACTCGCTGAGCAGACTCTGTCCCTCACCCCTCATCAATGACATTGATGAAGATGGGGAGGGCTGAGTCCTGGCTGGCACCGGTGTGCAATAAGGGGCACAGCAAAGCAAGAGCAAACAAGCCCTAGCAGGATGCATTTGGTAAACCCAAACCCAGAAAAACTGACTGCTGACACACAGCCTCTGCACAAGCAGAGATAACTGGCCACAAAGCCACCAAAGGCATGTAAGGATGCCCCCCCACCCCCCAAACAGGGCATATCCTGCTGCTCAAGCAAAGGATTCCTCAATGAGTGGGGGAAAAGCAAAAAGGAAAAGCAGTGTAAGCAGCCTGGAGACTGGGAACCACCCATCCTCCAGCAGCACCCTCTCTGCAGCTCATTTCCATTCTAAAGGAGCTGCAATGCTACCAGGCACAGGCAGATAATTCAGAGACGAAAATGTAAGCTGAGGGAAGAGATTCCTAAGCCAGCTTCACGGTCAAATACCATTTTGTGTGATCTGCACCAAAAATAAAGAGGAGACTTTGCCAGACGCTGGAGTCTCCATCTCCTAGCAACACTTCCCCACCCAGCCTTTCACTTCAGACCCTCCAGCTCCTTCCTGTGCACACAGCTCCCTTCCTGAGCGTGTGCAGATCAGCACACCCCCAGCTCTGCTCCAGGCCCCTCACCAGCTTGTTTTAGTTTAGCTGAATTAAGTTGCCATGTTACTATTTATGACAATCCAGTTGCACAGTCTGGACATCATTTTATCAGGTATCCTTTGTGTACACAGATTCCTGTCCCAGCTTCCCAAAGAGATCTTTTACTGCTCCAGAGTGTGGATGGAACACAAGCCCTTGCACTGTTCTGCCCCTGTGCTCAGCACTGCTCAGGCCACCCCTGGAGTGCTGTGTCCAGTGCTGGGCTCCTCCATTGCAGAGAGATGTTGAGGTGCTGGAAGGTGTTTGGAGAAGGGCAGCAAGGCTGGAGAGGGGCCTGGAGCACAGCCCTGTGAGGAGAGGCTGAGGGAGCTGGGGGTGTGCAGCCTGCAGCAGAGGAGGCTCAGGGCAGAGCTCATTGCTGTCTGCAGCTGCCTGCAGGGAGGCTGTAGCCAGGTGGGGTTGGGCTCTGCTGCCAGGCATCCAGCACCAGAACAAGGGGACACATCCTCAAGCTGTGCCAGGGCAGGTCTAGGCTGGATGTTAGGAGGAAGTTCCTGGCAGAGAGAGTGATTGGCATTGGAATGGGCTGCCCAGGGAGGTGGTGGAGTGGCTGTGCCTGGAGGTGTTGAAGCCAAGCCTGGCTGGGGCACTGAGTGCCATGGTCTGGTTGCTTGGCCAGGGCTGGGTGCTAGGTTGGGCTGGCTGAGCTTGGAGCTCTCTTCCCACCTGCTTGATTCCATGGTCCCTTCTCACCCAAACCATAGCCATTCTGTGATTCTTATGCCTCGAGGTCAGTGTCACCCACGGCAGGTGTCACTCCCAGGCACACTCAAAGCACCCCAGGCTGCGCCCGCAGAAGGGCACACCCCGGGGCAAGACGCCATCGCCGCTCACATGCCGCCCTACAGGAGCGTCCCCCCAGGCAGGTGCACCTCCCACGCATCCATCCACCCACGCAGGCATCCATCCATCCCCTCCCCACCTGGCCCCGGCCGCGCCCCGCCCCGCCCCCGCCTCTCGCGCACTTAGCGCGCCCGCCGCTGCCGCCCTGCATCCGCCGCTGCCGCCCGCCGAGCCGCGCACAGCCCAGCCGCGCACAGCCCAGCCGCGCCGGCCCTTTGCATTGTGGTCCGGCGGCGGGGGGCGAACATGGCCGAGAAGCAGAAGCACGACGGGCGGGTGAAGATTGGGCACTACGTGCTGGGAGACACGCTGGGGGTCGGCACCTTCGGCAAAGTCAAGAGCTGAGTACCGCGGCCGCGGGGAGGGGGTCGGGCTCGCCGGGCTGCTCACACCTCGCTCTGCGCCGTCCCTGCCCGCTAACGCGGGCCTCCGCGCCGGCCATCACCTCCCCTCTCGGCGGCTTTCTCACCGCCGCGGCCGCGCAGCATCCCCGGGGGGCGGCGGGGGCCAGCGGGCGGTGCGCGGCGCCTCCCCGGTGGGCACGGGGCGGGAGGCTGCCGCTTGTCGCGGCGGGGGAAGAGCAATGGCGAGGAGGGTCGCGGGCAGGTGCTGGAGGATGCAGACCTCGCCTTTCGGTAGCAGGGCGTTGAGCTGCCGCCGCTGCTGCTGCTGAAGCCCCCCCGGGGCTCCGAGCAGGACCCACCAAAACTTTCCTCCCGAACTGGGAGGGAGGCAGTGGGGAGGCTGGACAGCACACCGGGCACCGATAGGCATCCCTCCCCGCTCCGTGCCCAGCCTGCGGGCCCTGCCGCCGCTCGGCTGCCTCGTCCTTTCCCGTCATGGCCAGGTGGGCGTTCAGAACCGGATTGCCGAGGGGCTTTCTTCCACCGCCCCGGGAGTCCCGCAGCCTCCCCGAGAGCCGGGGGCGGCTCGCTCGGAGCTGGCACAGCTGCGGCAGGGCTGGAGGGGTCGGGGCCGGCTGGAGCCGTGCGCGGGGGTTCCTCTGTCGCTCATGCCGGAGCAGCCGCTCGCGTTTTCAAGGCAGCTTTGCTTTCGCTGACAGTGAGAGCTCCAAAACGTCTAATTCCGCCCCCCCTTCCCCTCGCCACGTGAATTCCGCAAGGAGGTGCGGATTTTATCTTTGAATCGAGCTATTAATCCCCTCCCCCAGAATTTACTGCCTTAAGCAAAACAGATACTGCGTTTCCAGGTTGGCAGTGAGTTCGGCTTGAGCCAAGGGAGCAGCTGTCCCCCTTGCCCCGCCGGACGGCGGCTGGGTGAAGGGGGTGAGGGCCCCACACTCAGCCACCTGAGTTCTAAAATAAGCCTAAATTGACAGCAGGTGAGAGAAACTGCCGCAACCGCTGGCGCTAACTCCACCTGTGACCATTAATCAAGCCCCTCTCTCTATATATATATATATTGCTGGGTTTAATCCCAAACCACAAATTTACTGCCTGGAGAAATTATCAAAATAAATACTTCTAACAGCGAGGACCATTTTAAATCACTCTGCTCTGTATCAGCAGACCTCAAAAACGCTGCTCCAAAGGCATTTTTTTTTCTTCCTCCCCCCCCTCCCCGCCGCCTTGCCGACCAAATTAACCCTGCCAACGATAGACTTTTGGGCTTAGCTGCCTTCTAGGAGCAACCTAGCACAACCCCCTCACCCCCCATGTGTGACCCCGACCTTGGTTCAAAGCTGTCAGTCGCCAAAGGAACACTTCAAATACCGTAAGAGATTTTCTAGCTCAGAATCCTTTATGGCTAAGCAGTAATCGCATCTAGAGAGAGATCTTTGTTGTTTTCCTCGGTGTGATTCTATATTGCTTACAGCTAGTGGGTAGAGGTGGCGACGAAGCTTAGACCTCCTATTGATACAGAAGTGTAGCATCTTAATCAAATGAGCTTCAGGAAAAAAACCTTTGTTCGCCCTGTTCAGCAAGAAACAGGACAAGGGCAGGAGATTTTTGCCTGATTGGTTCAAGTTTGCTCTTGTTGTGTGTCGTAATTGCTTTTCACTGAGGAGGCTGCTGCCATCGGTGATGTGTTCTTGTTCCTGGTGTGTTCTTTAAACTCTGCCTTGAACAAGCCTTTATCAAAGGCACTTCCCCCCCTTCCCCTTGCCTTACTCCTCATGCTTAAGGATTACAATGAAAGGAAGGATTGAGTGATGATGGGCTGCTAAACCAAGGCTTGAATTTGTGGCTGGAGCTGAGCAGTGGCTTTGAGACATCGGAAAGCAGATCTAGGATAGAATAAAAAAACCCTCCCGCTTGCCCTGTTGGGGATGTTCATGCTGGCTCAGCACTGTCTGGGCTCATCAGGGAATTGGTCCTCCTAACAACTAGCTTAACGCTGCAAGAAACAGTTTTAAGCCTGGTCAGTTCCTTGATCTCATTTACAGAGAAGACCACACCAAGGCAGGGGTGCTAAAAAATATGCTGGCAGATGAGAGCAGGATTTTGATGGCAATACTGAAGTTGTAGCTGAAAATGGTGCTAGAAATGGTGAGAAAATAACAGGAGAGGGGAAGGCAGCAGGAGTTCAGGTGGTGGGTGTGAATGTGGTGGGTGGAGGGGAGGACTCATGCCAAGGGTCAGCGCTGGTACACAGAATGATGCCAAATAGAGGGAGAGCTGGTGCTAGTTATTGTCTGTGTCCTCCAGGCCAAAGATAAGATTAGTTTGCAGAACACAGAGCTGTGGAAGTGTTGAGTTTAGTGAAGCAAAGAAGGAAGGAGGTGGTGTCTCCTCTGCTGGTGGCTGCTAAGAGCAGGTCACACAGGCTGCTGCTGGGCACATCCCACCCTCTGAGTCCCCAAAGGCCACAGCCCTTGCACAACGAGGTCCACAGTGGTTGCAGCTGGGAGAGCTTCAATCACAGTCCAGCAGAGGAACACAAATATTTTTCCACGTGGTGCCAGGCATGATGTCCCTGATGGCCACTTTGTGGTTTCTTACCCATGCTTGTTGGCCACCAAGGTGATCAATTTGTGGTCCCCCAAGGACCAGCAGTGCTCATGTTATGTTTGTGTTGGTTATGATGGCACCTTCATGGACTCGAGCTGGGGTCAGATCCCATTTTCCCAGGCACTGTACCACTGCTGCTGAAGGACAAACTGTGTGTTGGTGGGAGGATGAACTAAGGGAGATGGAACAGATGAAGGAGAAGGAAGGATGATATAAGATCAAGTGGCACTGGCACTGAAGTGATACAGCATTGCTAAATATAGACTTTGGATGGGTTTCATTTTTAACTTTGGGCTAAGATAAGGTCTGGCACAGCTGATGGGAAAGGAGTTTTCTCACCCCTCCCTAAACTTTTGCATTTCCCTAAAGCAGTTGCAACAGTATTGGCTGCTTGTGCTACCCGAGCTTCATCAAACATGCACCCAGAGGTAGGCTCTGTTGGTACCTGCTGTTAAAATCCACGTTGTCAAGGGGTTTTAATGACTATCTCAGCTTACTGTAGGATAAACACTCCTCCTCCTCATTTTTTCACTTATGAAAACAAACTAATCTGGGACTAGAAGGGTCTTCTTGCAGAAACAAATTCTATTTTATCTCTTCCCTTCTTAGTAGTAACTGATGTTGAATCATTCTCGTTGCCCAGGCAGTCGTACGTGCAAGGAGATGGGGTAGCAGATAAGGACTCTCACACTGTCTCTGCTGGTTCTGGTTTCTGGAGGTCAGGGTTGCCACCTAACCCTTATGGCAGAGGGGTTTATGCAGTGCAGTGAGCAATGCTGCTGCTCAACTCAGTGTTGGATCCATCTCCCCTGCTTGCCCCAGTGGAGTCCTGTGGTGGAGCTTGCCTGAGGACTTGCCTGGAAAAATGATGGAGTGGCTCTTTCTGCAGGGCATCTCGAGGCACTTGGAAGAGAAGGTGGTTATCAGGAGTGGTCAGCATGGATTTACCAAGGGGAAGTCATGCTTCACTAACCTGATAGCATTCTGTGATGACATAACTGAATGGGTAGGTTCAGGGAGAGCAGTGGATGTAGTCTACCTTGACCTTAGCAAGGCCTTTGCTACTGTCTCCCATGACATCCTAGTGAGCAAGCTCAGGAGGTGTGGGGTGGAAGAGTAGGCAGTGAGGTGGATTAGGAACTGGTTACAAGACAGAGTTCAAAGAGTGGTGGTCAATGGTGCCAGGGCCAGCTGGAGAGCTGTGACCAGTGGAGTCCTCAAGGGATCAGTGCTGGGTCTGGTGCTATTCAGCATCTACATCAATGCCATTGATGAGGGCACAGACAGACAGTCTGCTCAGCAAGTTTGCTGATGACACCAAGCTGGGAGGCTTGGCTGGTACAGCTGCAGGCTTTGCTGCCATCCAGAGAGAGCTGGGCACAGAGGAACCAAATGAGGTTCATCTGGAGAGGCCTGGAAGGCTTAAACGTGAATTTTGTTCTCTCTTTCTCTGCCTCTCAAGGCCTTCGAGTAGGCTTAACAAGCCACTGGGGACTGAGACAATAATATCTCTGTGTCTACTGCTTACTGTAAGCAAAGGCTGGATCACAAAACAGGCTGTTTATTTTTAATTGCTAATGGGTTTGAGCTAGCAGACCTTCACAGAGCTCCATGCTGTTTGCCATGGATGAGAGAGAGAACTGTTCAGCACTGGTATTAAAAACAGGAGTTACTCATTCTGGGCATAACCAAGTATCTTCCCCCCCCAGCATATAATGGAAACATTTCACAGCACACACCTGCAAAAAGCCAGAAAAGGGTTGTCTTGGCACAAAGGGTGGCAGAAGCTGAGGTTTTTCTTCCTAGTTGAGTGCTAAACCTCCTTGCTTTGCTGTTCTCAGTGTCCCAGTTAGTGGCTTAGCCTGTTGTAAATCTTTGCTGGAGCCGAATGAGTCAAAGGTGACTTTCAGAGTAGAGCTTCTTGTGCCCCCAGAAAGGAGAGCAGAGGTGCTCCAGCTGACCAGATGCTGCTGGTAGAGGGCTGGGTCTCAACCTGCTGAAGTTGTCTTGCACCCCTCTGTTGTGCCTCCCCCGCCCTCCTTGGTGTAGCACACAGCGTGCATACACCGTGGCAGCCTTGGCAAAGGGAGATCAGTGCCCTTGGTAAGATGACTGTTGGACAGCTTGGGGAGAATTGCTTGCAGTGAATTGAGGAGCCCACAGTAGAGCCTCAGCAGCCTTTTGTCCCCATGGCACACACTACTTTGCAGAGCCTTGCTCCAGCGACGGCTTCCTGCCACGGGGCAGGTCCAGCACTGCCCTCCTGTCCTCTGCCCAAGGATGCTGCAGGGAAGAGGCCTCCTTAGACTATTTACAGCACTCTCCTTGCACTGGCCGAGGGAATTATCTGCCTCCTCCAGCCCTCAGCTAATCCCTAAATTGCATCTCTACTGCAACAGCTGAGTTTATTTCCATTTCATTTAGTAGTTTTAAGTACTGCTGAGGAATAGAACGGACATGCAAAGTGGTGCTTTAATTTTTCAAGGGCAGTGAAGTGTTTTATTTTTAGGATGCTCTTACTGAGGAAAGAATCTCCAGCAGGTCTTATCTGGTGGCTAATAATAGTGACCTGGGGTGCCCTGAGCAGCGCTGCCCTGCCCTTCTTGCGCCGCTTTGCTTCTGATCAGCTCATTAGAGCCTCCAAAATTACAGAGCCTTAATAATGTAATGACAAGGTTTGCTCATGGTGATTAACTCCTTGCACTCTCTGTCATTACTGGCAGGGTAAGGCTCGTAATTAGAGAGCACAAATATTTACTGTAAGCAGGCTTTCTCTGCGGGCTGCAGGAGCCCATCCGCAGCCTGCCGCCGGTTTTGGTAGCGCCTTAAAAAGTGCTGATAAGGCCAGAGAGCCCTTTCGGACAGGAACATCTAACTGGGCAAGTTACCAAGCAGCTCCTGCTCTTAGTTTGCCATATAAACCCTGCTCCCTGGCAGCTTTGTGTACTCTGTTTAGCTCTGACAAACGGCTCAAGTTTGGGGTGCATTCCTCTTGTCCCGCACTGTTTAACGCAGCCTCCACCCCAGCAGGGGTGCAGCTCCCAGACCATGCTTAGTTTGTCCCCACCAGCAGCATCTCAGTGCAGCCAGTTGCATGTTACAGCAGCCCCTGCTGAACTTGGTGCCTTCTGCAAGCACAGGACTTGCTGCTGCAGCTGTAGAGCAGAGAGCCTGCAGCTTGGCACCCAGACCCCAGCAGCAGGCTGGGGGAAGTATAAATAGAAATGCATTTTAGTCATGCAAATCCTGCTGCAGCCCTCTCTGGGGCAGGGAAAATCCCTCTGTCCTGTGCTCTTTTTTGGAGAAGTGGGATGGCTTACTTTTAAGGCTTGAGTTTTATTAGGGATCAGGCAGAAAGGGGTCTGGGGATACTGGTAGGTAGTAGCTGAACAGCAGCCAGCAGTGTGGCCAGGAGAGCCACTGGCATCCTAGGCTGGCTCAGGAGCAGTGTGGCCAGTAGGACAAGGGAGGTTCTTGTGCCCCTTTGCTCAGCACTGCTCAGGCCACCCCTTGAGTGCTGTGTCCAGTTGTGGGCTTCTCAATTGCAGAGAGATGCTGAGGTGCTGGAAGGTGTTTGGAGAAGGGCAGCAAGGCTGGGGAGGGGCCTGGAGCAGAGCCCTGTGAGGAGAGGCTGAGGGAGCTGGGGGTGTGCAGCCTGCAGCAGAGGAGGCTCAGGGCAGAGCTCATTGCTGCCTGCAGCTGCCTGCAGGGAGGCTGTAGCCAGGTGGGGTTGGGCTCTGCTACCAGGCACCCAGCAACAGAACAAGGGGATAGAGTCTGGAGTTGTGCCAGGGGAGGTCTAGGCTGGCTGTTAGGAGGAAGTTGTTGTCAGAGAGAGTGATTGGCGTTGGAATGGGCTGCCCAGGGAGGTGGTGGAGTGGCTGTGGCTGGAGGTGTTGAAGCCAAGCCTGGCTGGGGCACTCAGTGCCATGGTCTGGTTGCTTGGCCAGGGCTGGGTGCTAGGTTGGGCTGGGTGAGCTTGGAGGTCTCTTCCAACCTGGTTGGTTCTAAGATTCTATTCTAACCAAGCATGCCACACTGGAGGTTCTCCTCTGCCATTTAATTCTATCTGTTTCCTGACTGATCTGGGGTTTTCATGCTGTAAATCCTTGCAAGTTAGCTTTGGGTAGAACTCCTCCAGTAACTCACTCTGGTGTATTTACTCAAGTGGGTTGTTGGGTTTTTTGTTGCAGATAAATTCCCTCCCTTCAAGGAGGACTCCCCAGGGAAAACAAAAAAGTGCAAAGATTTCAGCCCTTCATCTTTTTGCCTTTTTCCTTTGTTTTTTTTTTTCTCTTCCATGTTGGTTTTAGCTTACAAATCACAGGTGGCCTAAATCATAGAATCAACCAGGTTGGAAGGGACCCCCTAGATCATCCAGTCCAAAAATCAGGTGTGGGAGGCTTGTTACACTGTTTAGTGACTTTGCAATGCTCTCTTTTCCTAACAGTTGGTGAACACCAGCTGACAGGGCACAAAGTGGCAGTGAAGATCCTCAACAGGCAGAAAATCAGGAGCCTGGATGTGGTGGGGAAGATCAAACGGGAAATCCAGAACCTGAAGCTCTTCCGGCACCCTCACATCATCAAACTGTAAGTGCCTCTTTGCCTTGCCCCCAGCCTGCTCCTGCCTTTGCACAGCCTTCACATTCTGCCCTTGGCTTGGATGCAGGAGGTGGCTTCACATACTTGTCCTCAGCTTACTCCTCCCTTTGCTCAGGCTTTGCATTCTGACATTGGTTTGGCTTCAGGAGATGGTTTAGAGGGGTGGAAAATGTGGGGTGTGTGGTCCAGGTTTTCACGTGTTAGAGGCAAATGTTGCTTTTTGAGAGCCTCCCCCTAACTTGTGGGATGATGAAGTTGAGGTGTGAAGGAATGATGGAAGTGTTCCCCAGAGGTCCCTTCCTACCCCTACCATTCTATGAGTCTGTGTTTATTCTACTGAGAGCCAGAGTTACTGGAAGAGGTCAATATCCCTGCACCAAGTTTTGCTCAGCCAGTGCTGTTCAGTCCCGAGCACAGCTCCAGGCTGGGTGGAGAATGGCTGAGAGCAGCCCTGGGGGTCTGGGCTGATGCAAAGCTCCACAGGAGGCTGCAGGGGGAGTGCAGCCCAGACACAACCCTGTGCTGGGCTGCAGCCAGAGCAGTGTGGGCAGCAGGGCAAGGGAGGGCATTCTGCCCCTTGGCTCTGCTCTCCTCACACCCCACCTGCACTCCTGGGGGCAGCTCTGGAGCCCCCAGCACAAGCAGCACATGGAAGTGTTGGAGGCAGTGCAGAGGAGGCGACCAAGATGCTGAGAGGGCTGCAGCAGCTCTGCTGTGAGCACAGGCTGAGAGAGTTGGGGCTGTGCAGGCTGGAGAAGAGAAGGCTTGGAGGAGACCTTGGAGTGGCCTTGCAGTATCTGAAGGGGTCTAGAGGAGGGCTGTGGAGGGACTATTGACAAGGTCTGGTAATGAGAGGATGAGGAGGAATGGGTTTGAAGTGGCAGAGGGGTGATTGAGACTGGATGTTAGGAAAGGGTTCTTTGGTGTGAGGGTGGTGAGACACTGGCACAGGTTGCTCAGGGAGAATCTTTGATCACATTGGGTGTTTCTGTGCTGCACAACCACCCTGGAGGTGTTCAAGGCCAGGTTGGATGAGCTCTTGAGTGACCTGTTCTAGTGGGAGATATCCCTGCCTATGGCAGGGGGGTGGAACTGGCTGATCCTTGAGGTTCTTTCCAACCTAAACCAGTCTCCGATTCAAGCTGAAGTCTCTTTCATGCAGAGGCCATTAGAAAGGTGTGTAGAGAGGGTCTGGATTTTCCTGCTGTTAGGAGTTTGGGTTGTTTCTAGGTTTGGTTGCTGACTTTTTTTTAAGCTTCTTATCTCCAGACCTGAATCTGCTGAAAGTTGTGCCTGAGGAGTTGCAGCTCAGGCAGGCTCCTAGAGCGAAGCCTTGGCCTGCAGTCAATAGGCTTTAGGCTTTAATGGCCTGATTATCCAGAGCTTAAAGCAACATTATGTTGAATTTATTATTCAGACAGAAGTTTTCAAAGTTGCCCACTCTGATGAACCTGAGTTGGAGCTGTAAATCAGCACCTGCCCTCCAGCCCCTGGGGTTGCTCCTCAATCCCCAGTTTGTGCAGGCAGCCCACGTTAATGAGGCGCTCGGTAATATCTTTGGCATTTCTACAAAAGAAAGCTGCTGAATGGCAACTGTGAGGCTAAGTTGACATTTAGGTCAGCCTTAAAACTGGCAGGAGATAGAGCAAATACCTGGGACTTAGAGGCGAGGGAAAACAAATTCTCTCTCCAGGCAAATAACTAACCATGCAGCCACTGTTGACTTTAGAGTAACTTTGCAGCTCCCAGGGTTTATTGGAGAACAGATTGGCATTATTTCATGAAAAAGCCAGCAAGAGCCCTCAGCTGTGTACCCACAGCCCTGCAAGTTAAGTCCTGTTCACACATTTGTCAGAGTATTAAAGCCTAAAAGTGAAACCCACTTTAGCAGTGCCAGCGTCCTCTGGTGTGTGCTGCAGTGGTGCAGCGCAGTGAGCCAGGAGGAGACCGTGGGGCACAAACCTCCTCTTTCAGTAGCTTTTTACAGGCACCAGCACAGGTTGGGGCTGCCCTGCTGGAGAGCAGCTCCGTGGACAAAGACCTTGGAGTGCTGGTGGGCAGCAAGTTCTGCATGAGCAGCAATGTGCCCTTGTGGCCAAGAGAGCCAGTGGCAGATGGGGAGCATCAGGAGAAGTGTGGCCAGCAGGGCTGGGGAGGTTCTGCTCCCCCTCTACTCTGCTCTGCTGAGACCACACCTGGAACACTGTGTCCAGTTTTGGGCTCCCCAGTTCAGCAGAGACAGAGACCTGCTGGGGAGAGGCCAGCAGAGGGCCACGAGGGTGAGCGGGGGCCTTGAGCATCTCCCCTGTGGAGAGAGGGTGAGAGCCCTGGGGCTGTTTAGGCTGGAGAGGAGAAGGCTGAGAGGAGATCTGAGCAATGGGTACAGATGTCTGAGGGGTGGGGGTCAGTGGTTGGGCCAAGCTCTTTTTGGTGCTTAGCAGCAGTAAGCCAAGGAGCAAGAGCTGCAAACTGGAGCAGAGAAGGTTTCAGCTCTACAGGAGGAGAAACTTCTTTGGTGTGAGGGTGCCAGAGCCCTGGAGCAGGCTGCCCAGAGAGGCTGTGGCGTCTCCTTCTCTGGAGACTTTCTAAATCCTCCTGGATGTGTTCCTGTGTGAGGGGATGCTGCCTGGGCAGGGGGGGTTGGACTTGGATGATCTCTGGAGGTCCCTTCTAGCTTCTAAAGTTCTGTGATTCTGTTATCTAAAAGGAGTGGACATTTCACAGCAGTTCACAATAACTCAGGGCTCTGGGCTCAAAGCCCTGGGCAGACACGAGGCTGCTCCTCATGACCTTTGCAGGGCTCTCACCCATCTGCTTTGCTCATCTCTGAAAGCTCTTTGAGATCTGTTGGTTTGAGATTACCACCTCTGGAAATTCAGCTGTGAAAAACCCCAAGGCAAACAGCAATGTGTCTGAAAATAAAACAGAGAGAGAGGGGGGCTCAGCTGGTGCTGCTCTGAACTGCTGTAGCTGTGTTGACCTCAGCAGATCAGTGGCAGTTTGCAGCAGCTGGGACACTGCAGCCCCTCTGCAGCACACAGGCATTGGTTTGGGGTGAAAATGGAGTATACATTTTCAAGTCAGGGGTGGTACAGATTCTTTTGTCTCTTCTTTTTTTTCCTTTGCTTTGTTCTCAAATATATATATAGGTGAAATATTTGAGCATCAGCTCTTTGGGGTGCTCATGGTTGTCTTCTGCACCCTTCCAAAAGAAGCTCCTTCTAGTATCAAGAGTTGTTCTTTATCTTCTTTGTCCTTGGAAACCAGCAGAATCATAGAATGGTTTGGGTTGGAAGGGAGCTCCAAAGCTCATCCAGTCCAACTCTCCTGCAGTCAGCAGGGACATCAGGTTGCTCAGAGCCCTGCTGAGCCTCACCTTGAATCTCTCCAGGGCTGGGACCTTGATTATCTCCAGAGCCTCAACTATACCTCCCTGGGCAACCTGTTGCAGTGTTCCAGCACCTTCCTGGTGCAGAATTGGTTCCTAACATCCAATCTAAATTTCTTCTCATAGAATCACAGAATCATTGCCCCTCATCCTGTCACTGCAGGCCTTTGCAAATGGTCATAGAATCAACTAGGTTGGAAGAGACCTCCAAGCTCATCCAGCCCTGGCCAAGCAACCAGACCATGGTACTAAGTGCCCCGTCCAGGCTGGGCTTCAACACCTCCAGGCACAGTGACTCCACCACCTCCACTAAACCAGGTTGCTCAGAGCCCTGTTGAGCCCAACCTTGAATATCTCCAGGGATGGGACCTTGAATATCTCCAGAGCCTCAACTACCTCCCTGGGCAACCTGTTGCAATATTCCACCACCTTCATGGTGCAGAGCTTTTTCCTAACATCCAACCTTGTGGTAGGCTGTGGGGTCTCCTTCTCTGGAGCCTTTCAAGGCCTGTCTAGATGTGGTCCCCTGTGATCTGTGTTAGAGGGGATTGTCCTGCTCTGATGGGGGGCTGGACTCAATCTCTTTGGGTCCCTTCCAACCCCTAACATCCTGTGATCCTATGAAGCTACATCTCTTCTCATTTCAAAGCATTGTCCCTCGTCCTATCACTGCAGGCCTTTGCAAGCAGTCCCTCTCCAACCTTCTAGCAGCACCCTTCAGGTGTTGGAAGGCTGCTGTGAGGTCTCTCTGGAGCCTTCTCTTCTCCAGGCTGAACAACCCCAGCTGCCTCAGCCTGTCCTTGTAGCAGAGGCTATTGAGAAAGGCAGTTTGAAGGCTTATGCAGAGGACTGAGAATGTGAGAATCTGCATTTGCAATCCTTGCTGTGCCAAGGGGAGAACACAAACCCAAAAAGTCCATTCTGTGTAATTGAGGTTCCTGACGGAACATACAGGAGGCAGCACTTGAGCAGAACTTGTTCCTAACATCCAATCTAAATGTCCTTTTCATAGAACCAGCCAGGTTGGAAGAGACCTCCAAGCTCATCCAGTCCAACCTAGCACCCAGCCCTGTTTCTCTCAGATCATTGCCCCTCACCCTATCACTGCAGGCCTTTGCAAACAGCCCCTCTGCAGCCTTCTTGTAGCCCCCCCCCCATTTTCAAGTAGTGAAGGTCTCTGCCCCTGGCTAAGGCAGCCTCATTTCTGAAACTCTTGTTGCAATTCTTAGCCAAATTGTAAATGTGAAAGGCAGAGCAGCCCTAAAGTGTGGTAGAATTGTCTGGCAGAGATTCCAGGAGGATTACTTAAAGGCTTGAAGGAAAAGAGGGGGTCTGTAAAAGATCCTTTCATGGAGGAGTGAGAGATGATCCTTGAGACCAGAAGTGGCTTTTTGGGAGTGCAAAGTGATTGTAAGTGCAAGACCCACACAAATGCTTATGTGAATCATAGAATGGTTTAGGTTGGGGGGGACCTCAAAGCTCAGCCAGTTCCAACCCCCTGCCATAGGCAGGGACACCTCCCACTAGAACAGATTGCTCAAGGCTTCATCCAGCCTGGTGCTGCACAACCTCCCTGGGCAACCTGTGCCAGTGTCTCACCACCCTCACTCCAAAGAACCCTTTCCTAACATCCAGTTTCAGTCTCCCCTCTGCCACTTCAAACCCATTCCTCCTCATCCTCTCATTACCAGACCTTGCCAATAGTCCCTCCACAGCCCTCCTGGAGCCCCCTTCAGATCCTGCAAGGCCACTCCAAGGTCTCCTCCAAGCCTTCTCTTCTCCAGCCTGCACAGCCCCAACTCTCTCAGCCTGTGCTCACAGCAGAGCTGCTGCAGCCCTCTCAGCATCTTGGTGGCCTCCTCTGCACTGCCTCCAACACTTCCATGTGCTGCTTGTGCTGGGGGCTGCAGAACTGCCCCCAGGAGTGCAGGTGGGGTGTGAGGAGAGCAGAGCCAAGGGGCAGAATGCCCTCCCTTGCCCTGCTGCCCACACTGCTCTTGCTGCAGCCCAGCACAGGGTTGTGTCTGGGCTGCACTCCCCCTGCAGGCTCCTGTTGAGCTTTTCCTCAGCCCAGACCCCCAGGTCCTGTTCCTCAGGGCTGCTCTCAGCCATTCCCCACCCAGCCTGGAGTTGCAGCGACCCATATGAGGAGTCAACTTGAAGCCAAACGATCTGTTTAAAAGCCTTTCCTTGTTTTTAATGGTCTCTTTTTGGGTTGTTTCTGCAGGTACCAGGTCATCAGCACTCCAACAGACTTCTTCATGGTGATGGAATACGTCTCTGGCGGTGAACTGTTTGACTACATCTGTAAGCACGGCCGCGTAAGTGCCGGCAGTGCCGCAGCCCTGCGCTCCCGTGGCCAGGGGAAGCTGTTCAGAAGCAAGGGGAGGCTGTCTAGAAGCAAGGGGGCTGCTCCAGGCAGCATGGTTAAGGCCCAAAATAGCAGCTGCTTCCCAGCCCTTCCATCCGCAGCTCACCTTCCCCAGACTGCCCCCTTGGCTCCAGTTGGGATGTCTGAAGACCTTCCCAGGGATGTGGCTTATCTGAACAACGTTTTCAGACACCACTATGCCTGGGAAGAGAAGGCTGAGGGGGGGATCTTAACATCAGTGATATGGACAGAGGAATCAGTGCAGCCTCAGCAAGTGTGCAGAGGGCACCAAGCTGTGTGGCACAGTCCATTTGCTAGAGGGCAGGGATCCATCCAGAGGGAGCCGGGCAGGCTGCAGAGCTGTGCCCAGGACAACCTCATGGCATTCAACAAGGCCAAGTGTGAGGTGCTGCACCTGGGTGGGTGCAACCCCAAGCACAGCTCCAGGCTGGGTGGGAAATGGCTGAGAGCAGCCCTGAGGAACAGGCCCTGGGGGTCTCAACAGGAGGCTGCAGTGTGAGTGCAGCCCAGACCTCTGCCATGAGCACAGGCTGAGGGAGCTGGGGGTGTGCAGCCTGGAGTAAGAAGGCTCTGGAGTGACCTTAGAGCTGCCTGCCAATAGCTGAAGGGATCCTACAGGAAGGCTGCAGAGGGACTTCTCATCAGGATGTCTGGAGACAGCACAAGGGGCAATGGTTTGAAGCTGAGGCAGAGCAGGGTTAGACTGGAGCTGAGGAAGGAGTTCTTCAGTAGGAGGCTGGTGAGACTCTAGCACAGGCTGCCTAGGGTGGCTGTGGCTGCCTCCTTGCTGGGGGTGTCAAAGGCCAGGCTGGATGAGGCCTTGATCAGCTGAGGCTAGCTGAGAGGTGTCCCTGGGCATGGCAGGGAGGTTGGAGCAGATGAGCTCTGAGGTCCCTTCCAACCTGAGCCATTCTGGGATTCTTTAACTGATTTTTTTCTAGAGCCTCCTGTGTGAGGCATTCCTCTCTGCAGTGCTTTGTCCAGCCTCAGGCTGCATGTGCTGTACAGCAAAGCTGGTCCCACTGGGATGCAGGCTCTGGTGCCATCACTGAGTTGCTTCTGATAGGTCAGCTAAATGCCAGTTTCTCTCTGAGCTGCATCATTTGCACACCCTAGCACAACATAGAGGGCAAGGTGGAAATCTGCTTTGTTTCTGCTTCTGGTCACGACCATGCTGTGAACTTCTCTCTCAACATTTTGGCTCCTTGCTAAGCCAAACCTCTTCTTGCCAGCTCTGCAGGCAGACCAACCTTCTGTGGCTAGTGGGGTCTCACAGGGGTCAGTACTGGGACCAGTTCTGTTCAATAGATTCATCAATGACCTGGCTGAAGACAGAGGGGTCGTTGTCAGCAGGTTTGCTGATGGCACCAAACTGGGTGGAGTGGCTGCCACAGCAGAAGGTTGTGCTGCCATTCAGCTGCAGTGGGACAGGCTGAGGGTTGGGCAGGGAGAAATTCAACAAGGGCAAGAGGGAAGTCTGGCACCTGGGAGAGAACAGCCCCAGGGAGCAGGATAGGCTGGGGACTGTTGGAAGGCAGTGAAGGGGAAAAGGATCTGGGGGTCCTGGTGGATGGGAGGGTGCCCATGAGCCAGCAGTGTGCTCTGGTGGCCCGGAGGGGCAATGTGGATTAGAAGGGCTGTGGTGAGTAGGTCGAGAGAGGCTCTCCTGTGCCTTCACTCTGCTCTGGTGAGGCCACATCTGGAGTGCTGTGTCCGGTTCTGGGCCCCCCAGTTCAAGAGGGACACAGAACTGCTGGAGAGAGTCCAGTGCAGAGCCACAAAGATGCTGAAGGGAATGGAACAGCTCTGTTAGGAGGAGAGCCTGAGGGAGCTGGGGCTGAGAGCTTGGAGAAGAGAATGGCCTGAGAGGTGATCTCATGAATGCTTAAAAATGTGTGCAGGTGAGTGCCAGAGCCTGGAGCCAGGCTCTGCTGGGTGATGCCAGTGCCAGCACAGGGGCACTGGGTGCAAGCTGAGGCATAGCAAGTTCCATGTGCACACAAGGAGCAATTGTTTCCCTGTGAGGGTGACAGAGCCTGGCACAGGCTGCCCAGGGGGCTGTGGAGTCTCCCTCTGCAGATATCCAAACCCTGCCTGGCTGTGTTGCTGTGTGACCTGCTCTGGGTGCTCCTGCTCTGGCAGGGGTTGGACTGGCCGAGCTTTGGAGGTGCCTCCCAGCCGTGCCGTGACTGATCCCAGGCTTTGCCCCTGTGCTGCCTAGGTGGAGGAGGCAGAAGCTCGCCGCCTCTTCCAGCAGATCCTCTCGGCGGTGGATTACTGCCACAGGCACATGGTGGTGCACAGGGACCTGAAGCCAGAGAACGTGCTGCTGGACGCGCACATGAACGCCAAGATCGCCGATTTCGGTAGGTGACCCCCGCAGCCTGCCGGCTCCGCAGCCGCCCCCGGGCGCTCCCTGCCGCACCAAGCCCCCGGCCCTTTGCCTGGCCGCCGGCAGCTGCTTTGCCTGCAGAGCCTCCCCGCTGCAAACGCCAGCCCCGCGCCCACCAGCAGGCGTTAAGGCTGGAGCAGCAGAGTGTTTCAGTGTAAGGTGGAGCTGGTTTGTGTGCAGGGTGCAGCTGGCTCAGGCTGGGCTGCCTGCCTGTGCCCGTGTGTGCTTCGTGTGGGTGCCCCTGTGCTCTTGGCCTCACTTCACTGTGCCAATGAGCAGTAAAAGGAGTCCTTTAAGGGGCATTTCCAATTGGAGTCCATTGAAACTCCATTGTCTTTTCTCTGGGTAGAAAGCCCTTGGAGTGCTGGTGGGCAGCAAGTTCTGCATGGGCAGCAATGTGCCCTTGTGGCCAAGAGAGCCAGTGGCAGATGGGGAGCATCAGGAGAAGTGTGGCCAGCAGGGCTGGGGAGGTTCTGCTCCCCCTCTACTCTGCCTTGCTGAGACCGCACCTGGAACACTGTGCCCAGTTTTGGGCTCCCCAGTTCAGCAGAGACAGAGACCTGCTGGGGAGAGGCCAGCAGAGAGCCACGAGGGTGACTCTGGGACTTGAGCATCGTCCCTGTGGGGAGAGGCTGAGAGCCCTGGGGCTGTTTAAACTGGAGAGGAGAAGGCTGAGAGGAGATCTGAGCAATGGGTACAGAGGTCTGAGGGGTGGGGGTCAGTGGCTGGGGCCAAGCTCTTTTTGGTGCTCAGCAGCAGTAAGCCAAGGAGCAGCAGCTGCAAACTGGAGCAGAGAAGGTTTCAGCCCAACAGGAGGAAAAACTTCTTTATTGTCAGGGTGCCAGAGCCCTGGAGCAGGCTGCCCAGAGAGGCTGTGGAGTCTCCTTCTCTGGAGACTTTCCAAACCCTCCTGGGTGCATCCCTGTGTGAGCTACCCTAGGGGATGGATGGGGGGGGTTAGACTGGATGATCTCTGGAGGTCCCTTCCAACCTCTAAGGTTCTGTGACTCGTGAAACAGCTCAGCTACCACCTCAGTTCCAGTGACTCCTTTCCAGCCTCTGGCAGACCAGCTCAGTTCTGGTGAGTCCTTTCCAGCAGTGATAAATCCTCTGGATGATTCACTGGTTTCACAGCTCCACAGGGGGTGAATTATATCTCTCTTCCTATGTGCTCTGGGATTTGCAACTTACAGAGGCAAAATTAACGTGGAGTGAGCATTCCATGGTTGGATGTGAAAATGACTGCAATAATTTAAGTCAGCAAAGTGGAGTCCATCTGAACTGTCAGCAATTCCCCTCCAAATTGCTGCCTCCACCTGTTAGACCTGGACCTTCACGTCCTGTCCTCATCTTAAGGATGACAAAGACATGTTGGAGCAAGTCCACAGGAGGGCCACAAAGATGAGCCAAGGGCTGGAGCACTTCTGCTGTGAGGACAGGCTGAGGGAGCTGGGGGTGTGCAGCCTGGAGAAGAGAAGACTCTGGGGCGACCTTAGAGCTGCCTGCCAAGAGCTGAAGGGATCCTACAGGAAGGCTGCAGAGGGACTTCTCATCAGGGTGTCTAGAGGCAGGCCAAGGGGGAATGGTTTGAAGCTGAGGCAGAGCAGGGTTAGACTGGAGCTGAGGAAGGAGTTCTTCAGTAGGAGGGTGGTGAGACTCTGGCACAGGCTGCCCAGGGAGGCTGTGGCTGCCTCCTTGCTGGGGGTGTCAAAGGCCAGGCTGGATGAGGCCTTGAGCATCTGAGGCTAGCTGAGAGGTGTCCCTGGGCATGGTGGGGAGGTTGGAGCAGATGATCTCTGAGGTCACTTCCGCCCTGAGCTGTGCTGTGATCCTGTGATGTGCAGTAAGCATCTCTGCTTTTAGGGCTGTCCAACATGATGTCAGATGGCGAATTTCTGCGCACCAGCTGTGGCTCCCCAAATTATGCAGCCCCTGAAGTCATCTCTGGAAGGTAGGATGTGCCACTGCTGTGTCAGCATGTGGGCTTTACGGGTTTTCTTGGGCCTGGAAGCCTCCTCCCTGGGGATGTTGAAGGCCAGGTTGGACGAGGCCCCCTGCATCTAAGTCTAGTTGAGAGGTGTCCCTGCCCATGGCAGGGAGGTTGGAGTGGATGATCCCTGAAGTCCCTTCCTGCCTGAGGCATCCTATCACTCTATGAAGCAGCACTGCACATCTAGTAGAAGCCTCTGAATCCTTCCAACCTGTGCTTCATATTTGGGTGAATCTACTGGCAAAATCTCCTGGTTCTGGCATTTCTAGGTAGCTGTAGTAGCAAACCCTGCTTTGCTAGAAATGTTTCTTCTGGAGGAATTGGTAATAGCAGGTGCTGACTGTTTGTATTGCTGGTTAGGCAGGGTGCAAATAGTGGAGTTTCAGATGGAAAGGCTTTTCCACATCACCCTCTTCTCTCTAGGTTCTATGGTTTAGTCACTGCATGCAGAGCCTGATTCTTTCAAGGGTACAGGTAATAACCACTTGTTGAAAGCAAACCCAGCCTCCACGGTGCCCTTTTCCCACTGGCTGTCACTGCAGCTCTCCTGCAGCAATGCTGCTTACAGGGTCAGTGATGCTTGAGTTTCGTAGCCCTGCTGAGCACACTGAGCTGCCTTCTTCTCAAGGCTACAGCAGCCTACAAGAGCTGCATTTGCAGGGGATCTGTTTTTCCTGCAAGGCTGAGCTAGTGCCCAGCTCCTCCTGCCTTTGCTGGCTAGAGCAGAGAAGCAGTAGACCTTGACAGCTCAGGTTTCAGAGTCATAACAGTGCATCTCATTTGGCCTTAAGAGTGCTATCAGCTGCTCGGGCAATGCACTTACCAGCAGAGCAATCACACTGCCTGCCTCTTGGAACTGGGCATGAAGGCAGGGTCACATCCAGCTTATCACCTGCAGTCCCAAAATGGCTTTTGGTGCCATCCCTGGCCTCAGCAGGGGTGTTCTCACCCTTGGGCAAACAGAGCCAGTGTTTTGGTGGTGGTTAGGGAACTCCTGCGTGGCAGTTCTTGTGCACTGTGGTGGTGCTGTTCAGGAGGAGCACATGCAGGGTGCCGGGGGGTCCTGCTGGAGCATGTCCAGAGAAGGGCAGTGAAGCTGGTGGAGGGTCTAGGGAACAACTCCTACAAGGAGCAGCTGGGATTATTCATCCTGGAGACAAGGAGGCTAAGGGGAGCCCCCACTGCAGTCTATGGCTAGTACAGAGGAGGTTGTAGCAAGGTAGGGGTTGGGCTCTTCTCCTAGGGGATAGGAAATGGCCTCAAGCTGCACCAGGGGAGGTTTAGGTTGGCCATGAGGAAACATTTCCTTACCAAAAGGGCTGTCAAAGCCTGGAACAGACTGCCCAGAGCAGCAGTGCAGTCGCCATCCCCAGAAGGATTTAGAAGCTGTGTAGCTGTGAGGCTAGGGGATGTGGTTTGGTGGTGACCTGGCAGCACTGGGTTAGCACCAGACTTGGTGATGTTAAAGGCCTCTTCCAACTAACATGCTTCTACAAAAAGGCTTCTGCATTTCCATCTCAGCCTCTGTTTTGGTAGGGTGTTCCAGCCCCAGATCTCTGAGAGAGCTTCAGTTGTAGCAAAAAGAGAGAAAGGAAGCGAGCAGCAGGCAGCCCTGGGTGTTCTGACTGGGTGATGCCAGGGAGCACGACAGCAGCTTGGCAGAAGCAGGAGTTCTGGCATACCAGCACACAAGCCTCAGCCAGAAATAAACACTCAGAGTATCTGCTGCTCTGAGCGAACAGCGACTGCTGGCTGCTGAGCTCTTGGGCTGAAGGAGCAATCAGCCTGGCACACCTCTTGGAAATGTGAGGTTTGGTTTGTTGGAGGCTGTGGCAGAGGCAGGGAATGTCCAGGGCTGACCAGAAGAGCATGGGCAGCCAGTGCCAGCTCTGCCTTGTCACTTCTCCTTGCCCCTGAGTGCCCCTAGGCACGTGTGGCTGGGGATGTCCATGTGAGCAGCCCTGAGCTCTGCAGCCCTGGTGGAGCTCAGTGGTCCCCAGGTTGCTCGGTGAGACCTGCTGCCCAGCTCAGCAGGGCAATAGGGGCAACACCTTTCTGCTGTCCTTACAGGCTCTATGCTGGCCCAGAGGTGGACATCTGGAGCTGTGGTGTCATCCTCTATGCCCTGCTGTGTGGCACTCTGCCTTTTGATGACGAGCATGTCCCCACCCTCTTCAAGAAGATCCGAGGGGGTGTGTTTTACATCCCTGAATACCTCAACCGCTCCGTGGCCACTCTCCTCATGCACATGCTGCAGGTCGACCCCCTCAAGAGAGCAACTATCAAGGACATCAGGTTAGGCACGGTGGGATGGGATGGCTGTATGTGGGAGATGGCAGCCTGGCAGTGGCAGAGGGTGGTGGCTGACCTGAGGGTCATTTGCTGGCAGCTGGCTGGGGTAGCTTACAAGAGTAGTCAGCTAATGCAGCTGCTTTTTTTGTCCCAGATGGTTCAAGGAGCACTCCTGCACCTGTCTGTGCTGATGGAGAGGTGGGCAGGGGCTGCTGGCTGGCAGGGGGTGATGATGAACAGGGTGATGGGTTTATATACATTGACAATATGTATTTGTATATGTTTATATGAATATATATTTAAAAGACTCTTATATACATTTAAAATGCTCTTTTATGGCATTATGGAGTCCTGTGTGCAGTTCTGGAGCCCTCCAGCACAAGCAGGACATGGAACTGTTAGAGTGAGTTCAGAAGAGGGCCATGAAGATGCTGAGAGGGCTGCAGCAGCTCTGCTGTGAGCACAGGCTCAGAGTTGAGGCTCTGCAGCCTGGAGAAGAGAAGGCTTGGAGGAGACCTTGGAGTGGCCTTGCAGGATCTGAAGGGGTCTAGAGGAGGGCTGGGGAGGGACTATTGTCAAGGTCTGGTAGTGAGAGGAGGAGGAATGGGTTTGAAGTGGCAGAGGGGAGATGGAAAGTGGATGTTAGGAAAGGGTTCTTTGGAGTGAGGGTGGTGAGACTCTGGCACAGGTTGCCCAGGGAAGGATGTGGAGCACAGAGTCACAGAATGAAGGCTGAGGGAGCTGGGAGTGTTCCGTCAGGAGAAGAGAAGGCTCCAGGAAGAGCTAATGGAGGCTTTCCAGTAGCTGAAGGGAGTGTGCAAGAGCAGGTTGCCCAGGCAGGCCTATGAGTGCAGCAGCCATCACTATTGATTGCTCCCTTTTCACAGCCAGAATCTCATTCCTCTCACTAAGCTGTCCCAGCTAGGCTCAGACTAGCACGCGTGAGCGGCCTTAGCTGGCCCCGGCAGGGAGGGGTGGCAGCGAGTGCTCCCCTTCTCCCAGCAGCTGCCTTCTTCCTTCCCAAGGGAGCACGAGTGGTTTAAGGAGGAGCTGCCCAGCTACCTGTTCCCGGAGGACCCCTCCTACGACGCCACCGTCGTCGACGACGATGCGGTGCGGGAGGTGTGCGAGAAGTTCGAGTGCATGGAGTCGGAGGTGATGAACAGCCTCTACAGCGGCGACCCTCAGGACCAGCTGGCCGTGGCTTACCACCTGGTCATCGACAACCGCCGCATCATGAACCAAGCCAGTGAGTTCTACCTCGCCTCCAGCCCCCCCACCGGCTCCTTCATGGACGACAGCGCCGTGCACATCCCTCCCGGCGTCAAGCCGCACCCCGAGAGGATGCCGCCCTTGATAGCCGACAGCCCCAAAGCACGGTGCCCTCTGGATGCCCTCAACACCACCAAGCCCAAACCCCTGACTGTCAAAAAGGCCAAGTGGCACCTGGGAATCCGCAGCCAGAGCAAGCCCTATGACATTATGGCCGAGGTGTACCGTGCCATGAAGCAGCTGGACTTTGAGTGGAAGGTAGGCAGTGCTGGGGCTCCTAAGGGGCTGCTTCTCAGCAGCTGAATTGCGCAGGGAGCTTAATGTAAGTATGGTTGGAGCCTCCAAACACATTCCCCCTGCCTCGTGATCATCCCTCTGATGTCTCACTAATGCAAACAGGCAGAAGAGGATGAGAGGGGGATGAGTTTAAAGTGGCAGAGGGGAAATTCAAAGTAGATGTTAGGAAAGGGCTCTTGATGGTGAGGGTGGTGAGACACTGGCACAGGTTGAGGGTGGTGAGACACTGGCACAGGTTGAGGGTGGTGAGACTCTGGCACAGGTTGCCCAGGGAGGTTGTGGAGCACAGAAGCACCCAACGTGATCAAAGATCACGTTGGGTGCTTCTGTGCTCCACAACCTCCCTGGAGGTGTTCACCACCAGGTTGGATGAGGCCTTAAGCAACCTGTTCTAGTGGGAGGTGTCCCTGCCTATGGCAGGGGGTTGGAACTGGCTGAGCTTTGAGGTCCTTCCCAACCTAAACCATTCTCTGATTCCAAGATGCTGGCTGGGTTTTGGTATCTGCAGTGTTCATTTATGGCATGGAATGAGAGTTTTCCTTCTAAATGCTCTAAGCCTCTGCCTGGGAAGATGATTCTGCCTCCTTCAGCTGTGAGGAGGATAAGAGGAGCCAGTCACATTTCTAATTTTAGAGGCTGATTCCTTGCAAGGTCATCTCGAGTGCTCCAAACACAGTAACTCATTTTTCCTACTCGGGTCCTAGCAGAGTGTGCTGAAGTGACACGAGGGACATCTTGTGAAAGATGGACCAGTCAGGAGTGGGGCTTAGTTAAGAGCAGGAGTTTTGAACCCTGCAGTGCCCTCATGCAGAGCCCAACCCCACCTGGCTACAGCCTCCCTTCAGGGAGCTACAGGCAGCAATGAGCTCTGCCCTGAGCCTCCTCTGCTGCAGGCTGCACACCCCCAGCTCCCTCAGCCTCTCCTCACAGGGCTCTGCTCCAGGCCCCTCCCCAGCCTTGCTGCCCTTCTCCAAACACCTTCCAGCACCTCAACATTTCTCTGCAATTGAGTAGCCCAGAACTGGACACAGCACTCAAGGGGTGGCCTGAGCAGTGCTGAGCACAGGGGCAGAGGAACCTCCCTTGTCCTGCTGCCCATACTGCTCCTGAGCCAGCCCAGGATGCCATTGGCTCTGCTGCCCCCCTGGGCACTGCTGCCTCATCTTCAGCTCCTCTGCCTGGCTGCTCTCAGCCTCTCTGTCCCCAGCCTCTAGTACTGCTTGGGGTTGTTGTGGCCAAAGTGCAGACCCCTGCACTTGGCCTTATTCAGTCTCATCCCATTGGCCTCTGCCAGTAAGGAGAGTTTCAGCCCAGATCTTCGTCACCACAGGAGATACCCTCCCTGTTATGTGTCCCAGGGGTTCTACAGAATGAACTTCACTGTGCTGCTTTTTCAGAGCCTCCTAGCTCCTTATTGTTTATTGTATTAGATGTTCCCAGCCAGGTAGCACAGAGAGACCTGATTTCCTTGCAGCATCCAGGAGATGTGCTGTCTCCAGGCTACCTCCTACACCAGCCAGACATTTGTTAGCTGCGTGGTTTTACAGGGAGTGAATGAAGTTGATGTGTTTCTGGTACAGCTTCACACACCAAAGCCAGCTCAAAGTCTTCATGTAGGCAGTGGAGCTTATTTTGTAACAGGAGGTTTCACCATAGTCTTTCTCACCCTAAGAATAACCTGAGATGTGACTCCCTATCAAAATAACTTCCCTGGCTGTCCAACTGCTTTGTAAATATAGCAGGGAGAGAAGATCTCACTGCAAAGGAGATGTAGCAGATTGTGGGGTGGGGAAGCAACAAGAGGAAATCCACAGCTCGAGGCTGATTCACTAACACGGAATTTAGCTCCTGCTGGTTACTCTGCACAGCCTGCCTTGGTTTCATGGGTATGGTCCTCACATGTAGCTCCAGGGGTAGAGTTCTTGGCCCTTACAGCAATCCTGTGCTGGGCTGCAGCAAGAGCAGTGTGGGCAGCAGGGCAAGGGAGGGCATTCTGCCCCTTGGCTCTGCTCTCCTCACACCCCACCTGCACTCCTGGGGGCAGTTCTGGAGCCCCCAGCACAAGCAGCACATGAAGTGTTGGAGGTAGTGTAGAGGAGGCCACCAAGATGCTGAGGGCTGCAGCAGCTCTGCTGTGAAGACAGGCTGAGTTTGGGCTCTGCAGTCTGGAGAAGGCTTGGAGGAGACCTTGGAGTGGCCTTCTGAAGGCCTACAGGAAGGTTGGGGAGGGACTATGGATCAAGGTCTGGTACTGACAGGACGAGGAGGAATGGGTTTGACCTGGCAGAGGGGAGACTGAAACTGGATGTTAGCAAAGGGCTCTTTGCAGTGAGGTTGGTGAGACGCTGGCACAGGCTGCCCAGGGAGGTTGTGGAGCACAGAATCACCCAATGTGATCAAAGACCCATTGATCAAAGATCACATTGGGTGCTTCTCTGCCCCACAACCTTCCTTGGAGGTGTTCAGGCCAGGTTGGATGCAATCCTTGAGCAACCTGTTCTAGTGGGAGGTGTCCCTGCCTATGGTAGGGGGTTGTGACTGGCTGATCCTTGAGGTCCCTTCCAACCTAAACCATTCTGTGATTCTATATGGCTGTTGCTGCTGGTGAGGAAGAAGCCAAACATCAGTCTGGTGCAGATGGGTCCCAGCAGCCTCTGCCAGCATCTGGTGAATCAAAACCCTAAGAAGCATTTTTGGTGCTAGGAGGGCGCAGGATAGGAAGCAGTTTGCTTCATCTCAAAGGCATCCTAGAAGCTGTCTTCTACCCAGAAGATGTCCTGCTAGTGGCTAGAAAAAGCACATTAGGGAAGAACTGTTCTTCTTGCTGCTGAAAGCAAGCCTCCTGTTGTAGGTGGTGAACTCCTACCACCTCAGGGTGCGCCGCAAGAACCCAGTGACAGGCAATTATGTCAAGATGAGCCTGCAGCTCTACCAGGTTGACAACCGCAGCTATCTCCTGGACTTCAAGAGCATCGATGGTAAGTGGGGGGCATGGTGCTGCACGAGATGCCCAAAGCAGGACACGCTTCGGAGTTTAAAACCAGTATTTAACTCTTTCTTTGTGCTTTGAGGTGCTTGTTGCAGCTGTTTGAAGTCAGCTGTTGGAGTGCCAGTGCACAGCAGGTTCTCCACGGGCCAGCAATGTGCCCTTGTGGCCGAGAAGGCCAACAGCATCCAGGGTGGGGCCTTAAGAAAAGTGTGTCCAACAGGTCTAGGAGGTTCTCCTCCTCTACTCTGCCCTGGTGAGAGCATACCTGGAATATTGTGTCCAGTGCTGGGCTCCCCAGTTCAAGGAGACAGGGATGTGCTGGAGAGTCTGGTGGAGAGCTAGGAGGATGACTGCAAAACTTGAACTTCTCTGCTGTGAAGAAAGACTGGGATATCTGGGGCCATTTAGTCTGGAGAAGAGAAGGCTGAGAGGGATCTTATCAGTGTCTATAAATAGCTGAGGGGTGGGTGTCAAGACAAAGGTGCCAGATTGCTTTTGGTGCTGCCCAGTGGCAGGACAAGGAACAATGGGTACAAGATAGAACACAGGAGGTTCCACCTCAATATGAGGAGACACTTCTGTATGGTGAGGGTGCCAGAGCCCTGCAGCAGGCTGCCTAGAGAGGCTGTGGAGTCTCTTTGTCTGGAGACTTTCAAACCCACCTGGATGCATTCCTGAGTGGCCTGCCCTGGGGGATGCTGCCTTTACAGTGGGGTTGTGCTGAATGATCTCTGGAGGTCCCTTCCAACCCCTAACATTCTGTGTCTCTGTGACAGCCTTTCTGAGCCACTTGCCACCTCCCAACACTGCAGCTTTGGCAAGGCACTGGTACTGCAGATGCCAAGCTAATGCCCCTTTTATCTGCTTTTTTCCATACCCAAGATGATGTGATGGAGCAGAGGTCTGGCTCGTCCACCCCTCAGCGCTCCTGCTCCGCTGCTGGCTTGCACCGGCCAAGGCTGAGCATCGATGCTGCCGCAGCTGCCGAGTGCCAGTCCCTGATGGGCTCTCTGAGCGGCTCCTTTGTCGGCAGCATCCCCTCGGTGCCACCACGCCTTGGCAGCCACACCATGGACTTCTTTGAGATGTGTGCCAGCCTCATCATGGCCCTGGCTCGCTGACAGTCGGGGCCCGAGGCACTGGTCCCTCTGCACACGGTATTGCACTGTGAGGACCTGGTCCTTGTTTCTTCTGCTTCGTTGTTCCTCCTCCACCCCTCACCACTCCACAGCCTGCAAAACAGAGCCAATTCCTGGACCCAAAGCATTCTCCTCTTTAAGAAGGCACTGAGGAAAGTAAGAACAAGTCCACCTCGCTGGTTATACCGTGGTGAAGTGGATCCAACACCCTTTCTTTCCTAGTGAGCCAAATGGGAAGTGTTGGCACGGCTGTGAAGTAGCAAATGTATCACTGAGTGTTTGGAAAAGGCCTCCCATCCTGAGTTAATGGAGCCATGGCCAAGCTTTCTGCCATGCAGGTAGCATGCAGTGAGGTTGATGCTGCAGAGCAGGGGCAGGATGGGCTAAGCCAGGTCAGAATGGTCAACCAGGAGCTACACAAATGCAGAGAGGTAACGAGAGAGCTCTGAAGTGTTCACTCCCCAGGTGCTGAGGGGGCTGCTGGCCTCTGGTAACATTTTCCTCCTAAAAGTAGCAGCTGCTGAGATGTTTCTGCACTGGTGCAATATGCCCTCCCTTCCCTCTTGATTTTTTTTCCCTCTGCTAAATCTGGGGAGGGGAGGTGGAATGTGCAAAGGTCCCCTTGCAAACGGCTTGTGGGAAAGCCTCCACATGGCAAATGTCTGCGGAGGAGTGCCCCATGAGACTCTTTCTTTCCTCCTGCTGATAGCCCTGGACAGCACTGACAAAGGTGAAGGCTGCTTGCCTTTTTTCCCCAGCCTTTAATCATCATCTCCCCACCAACCTGCTCACCCTCCCGTGAGGTGAGCCCACAGAGGTCCCGATGCCAACAAGCCACCCAAAAGCCACCTGGCTTCGCCTGGTGGTGGGGATCATCACCGCCCGAGCGCCGGCAGCATCGCGCAGCTCTGCAGCGTTTACTTCTCGCCTTGGCCTGTTGCCACCACCCTAACCTCGCTGCCAGATCTGCCTTCCCTGCCCACAGCCTGGCACTGCCAGAGCCTCACTTTTCACACCGAAAGGCTCCTCGGTCCCGCTGCTGTCACCGCCTGCCAGACTGGGACCTTCAGCTCCGCCCAGCAGGCAGCGATCCCTGGAGTCAAGAGTTTTGCTGCTGCTTTACTACTGCCTATCTGCAGGGTGTAGGATTCTGTTTTCTAAGACAAACTACAGGGATTTTTAAGGTGAAATTCTTCTTCTCCAAGGGTAAACCCAAAGCCTGCCTGACTCTTTGGGTTTTTTCTATGCTTAGGTGGGCTGGGTCTAAGGGGCAGCCTTAGCTTTGCTGTGGCATTTAACTCCAGTTCAAGGAGCAAATGCTTTAGGAAAACGTTGCCAAAATATTCCTAAGTCATATTTTTTTTGTTATTTCTTATTTTTATCTTCTTTTTTGGGGTGGGGGGTGGGGCTGTGTTTTAAGAAACAAAGCAAAAGAGCTCTTGCTAGTCCCAGCTTTAAGATCATTTTAATCCCTCTCTTTTGATAGCTTCTAAAGCCCCATCAGAGGTTTGGGGTTGTCTTTTGTGAGCAGTTGGGGGGTTGGGTTTGTTGTTTGTTTTTTTCCTTTGGTACAGTTGCACTTTAATTTATACTTTCTATGAGAAGCAAGGGAGAGAATTACACCTTAAGCCTTTTGTACTAATCGTTTTAGGTACTGAAGACAGATCTGAGGTATTTTTGCCATCTACTGGCAGCTTAAATGGACATTTTCAGCTTGAAGTCAGCTTGGCTTCTTTAACCACACAGAATTGCCTTACTTTTGTTACAGGGTTATGCTTGGATTTTTTTCACTGATGTGACTTACACAGCTCAAATTTCTTCCTTTTTTTCTTCCCTCCCCCCAGAAGCCACACAAAATAAAGCTTCAAAAAGGACAAAAAAAAAGGGGGGGGAGGGGGGAAGGAATAAATAAAATGAGTTTTGTTGTTTGGTTCTTGTACAATGGATCCAGCACAGCAGTGGCTGGATCATAAACATGGCAGCAGAACAGTTGGGGTTTTTGGGCTTGGTTTTAAGCAAGATACTGGAAATATTTATAGTACCTCCTAGGGTTGTGTCATGAAGTTTCTAATGATGTGATAAATAAATACTCTTGGGGTGGAGGATGGCACCTGGGGTGCACATCTCTGGTGCTGTGGTGTGAACCTGGTGAGGATGGAGAATACAGACTCCTGTTTGTATTCACACACACTCCCACCACACACACTAAACCACCCCAGAACCAAAGCTGAGCAGCACCCAGCTCTTTAGCAGCTTTCAAATGGGTGCTGAGAGTGATGAGCAAACAGCACTACATGGTTTGGGTGCTGGAGGTAAGTCCCTTTGGAAAGAAGCAGGAGAGGGGCAGCTGATGAGCTGTAGGAACAGACATTAATATCCACCCAGGAAAGAGTGTGGAGTGTCTGTACCCCTCCATGAAAGTGTTTTGGATGGATATTAGGAAATAGTTCCACTGAAAGGACTCTCAAACTTTGGAATGGTCTGCCCAGGGCAGTGCTGGAGTTACCATCTCTGGAGGTGTTCAAGCAGCCTGTGCCGCTGGTGCTTAAGGACATGGTTTAGTGTTGGGTCAGGGGTTGGACTGGATGATCCTGGAGGTCTCTTCCAACCATATGTATTCTGTTTGAAGTGTAAAAAAGCTGTTTAAATCATCACTTGCCACTGAGCATCTTCCCAAGCCACTTGTCCTGGAAACGCCTGTAGCCCAGTCAGTAAAGGGCTGGCTTCAAGTTCACAACTGCAAAGGAGCTGCTGACCTGAGGCTACATTTTCCAGAGGAAAAGACTGAACTTTCACTCTGTTACACTGTGATCAAGTTGCTGGGGTTTTTTGGTTTTTCTTTTCTGGGACTTATGCTGGTCCATGCACAAGCACTGGGAAAAGCAGGGTACATGCAATTGAACTACAGAAACTTGAACTGCTCCAAGTGCAATTCTTCAGCTGCAGCGGTGCTTAGACAGCCACAAACTCAGCCCAAACGTCGCATCAGCCTGAGGACAAGAGAGACACAGACTTCAGACAGGCTCCAGCATGAGTTCAGGCAGAAATACCTTGTACTGCACTAGTTGGCAACTGGAGGCGTGCATATGTTGGGTATGCAGATACACGCACACCTAGAGTTATACATACATACGTGTTTGGGTGGCTGTATACAGAGCTAGACAGAGAAAAATAAAGCTAGGTAGGGTGTGTGTCTATGTATATACATCTATGAACATCTAGGTAGGGGTATATATGTGTATATCTAGGTAGGGAGACACAAATATCCAAGTAGGGAGGTAGAAATATATATAGATATAAAAATATCTAGGGGTGTATGTATATATATATATGTCTAGGTAGGGATATGTGTATATGTCTAGGTAGGGATGTATGTATCTCTCCTTACCTACACTATATATATAAAAGTCTAGGTAGGGAGACACATAGATGCACACATGAACACACACACATATATATATAAAGTCTAGGTGGGGACATTTTTATACAGATATTTTTTTATATATATAAAAAATATATATACATATATATCTAGTCTAGGTAGGGATACATATATATATGTATAAAACCTACCCAGACTTTTTATATATCCCCACCTAGACTTTATATATATATATATATAAAAGTCTAGGTGGGGATATATAAAAAGTCTTGGTAGGGATACATATATGTGTGTGTGTATATATATGTATATATTAAAAGAAACAGGTCTAGGTAAGGATACATATATATATATACATACAAAAAAAATCCTACCTAGACTTTATATATATATATATAAAAAGTCTAGGTGGGGATATGTATGTAAAAGTCTACGTAGGAAGATATAGATCTATATAGGTCTTGGTAGGGACACACTCACACACACATATATATATATGTATGTATAAAACCTACCTTGACACATATATATGTATGTGTATCCCCCATATGTGATACTGTGATACTGTGATACTGTGATGTGTGTGTGTGTGTGTATATATCTACCTAGACTTTTTATATATGCCCACCTAGACTTATATATATATAAAGTCTAGGTAAGGATACATATATGTATATATATATTAAAAAAAACAGGTCTAGGTAAGGATACACATATATATATATGTATGTATGTATAGAAAACCTACCTAGACTTTTTTCTATATATATCCCCACCTAGACTTCATATATATTTATATATATAAAGTCTAGGCGGGGATATGTATATAAAAGTCTAGGTAGGGAGACACACACACACACATATATATGTATAAAACCTACCTTGACACATATATATATGTATGTGTATCCCCCATATATGTATATATATGTGTGTGTGTGTATATCTCTACCTAGACTTTTTATATATGCCCACCTAGACTTATATATATATATATAATAAGTCTAGGTAAGGATACATATATGTATATATATTAAAAAAAAAACAGGTCTAGGTAAGGATGCATATATATATATATATATATATATGTATGTATATATATATATATATATGTATGTATAGAAAACCTACCTAGACTTTTTTCTATATATATCCCCACCTAGACTTCATATATATTTATATATATAAAGTCTAGGCAGGGATATGTATATAAAAGTCTAGGTAGGGAGACACACACACACACACATATGTACGTATGTATGTATAAAACCTACCTTGACACACATACATATATATATGTATCCCTTATATATATACAGACACACATATATATATATGTATCCCTTTTATATATATAATATATATATATATATATATATGTGTGTGTCTATCCCTTTTTTTTAAATATATATATATATATATATGTATCTCTACCTAGACTTATATATATATAAAGTCTAGGTAAGGATAAATATATGTATATATATTTTTTAAAAAAAACAGGTCTAGGTAAGGATACATATATATATATATGTAAAAAACCTACCTAAACGCTCTTATATATATGTCCCCACCTAGACTTTATATATAGAAATATATTTAACGTCTAGGTGGGGATATGTATATAACAATCTAGGTAGGGAGAGAGAGAGAGAGAGAGAGATAGCTATAGGTCTAGGTAGGGATACACACACACACACACACACACACACACATATATAAAAACTACCTTGACACACATATACATATACACACACACACACACACACATATATATATATATATATATATGTGTATCTCTTTTATATACAGATGTGTGTGTGTATATATATGTGTCCCTACCTAGACTTTTATATATATATATATAAAGTCTAGGTAAGGATAAATATATATATATATATATATATATATATATATATATATATTTAAAAAAAAAACAGGTCTAGGTAAGGATACATATATGTATATATATATATATATATACGTATGGAAAACCTACCTAGACTTTTTTATATATATCCCCACCTAGACTTTATATATATTTATATATATAAAGTCTAGGTAGGGATATATATATATATATGTGTATATATGTCTAGGTAGGGATACACACACACACACACACGTACGTATATATGTATGTATAAAACCTACCTTGACACACATACATATATATATGTATCCCTTATATATATATATACAGACACACACACGTATTCATATATATATATGTATCCCTTTTTTAAATATATATATATGTGTGTGTGTGTGTGTCTATCCCTTATTTTAATATATATATAT